>NC_069500.1:553656935-553713955 GCF_027579735.1 Bombina bombina
TGGGTAATTGGCAACAGTATTTTCTTGTTGGCATAAGTTCACTACATTGGAGGACAGTAAGATTGCTGAATACTAGTTGTACTACCTATTCTTCTCCAGTCTACGAGTTATAGCTGTATTGACAGTGGCAAATGTTAGGGTGCTTACACGCTGCTGTGGCTACGGTACATGTGGATTAACTAGTGAGCTTGCTGAAATGTCAAGTAAATGTCTCTAAATCTCAGGCAGTATCTTCACAGTAGCGTCTATTGTAGCGCTTTTACGCTGCCCTGGCTAGCTTGAAGAAGTGTAATAAGAGTAACAATACTATAAGTGCTGCAGGTTAAAGTCAGGGCTTTAGGAGTAAATACCCCTCACTGTGCATACAGTACTAGATGCTGTTACTTGCAAACCGCTCAGCTGTGACTGTAATTCGTGCGGTTTGAATAATAAGCTAACGACTGAGTTAGGGTATATGTTTATGCTGAGTACCAGTTATTCATATTACCGCTCAGTTATTGGGGTTTAGCGAAGTGGATAAATGTCCGAGCCCGTAACTGATTCGGTCCTAAATTAGGGTGTTAACGGTTCAGAGTCCATAATTATTTCAACTCGTCATGATAGCTATGTTATTCGGTTAAAATAACACTAAATTGTTGATACAATATAGTGTATAGGCGCTCTTCCACTGCTATAACAAGCTTAAAGTGAAGGTAAAGTTTCAGTTATTACAATGTTTCCCCTGTAAATACTACAAAAATAAATGTGAGTTTGTCATGAAAATTTTCAAATCGCTATATTTATGTATTTATTACCTTTTCTTCTATCCGATTCAGCACACTGTTAAAACTACCCGTTTTTTCTTTTTTTTTTTCTTATCCCGGTCACGTTTTTTTCATGGCCAATTGAAACCCTGGCCGTTAGGCGGCAGTCAAATTACGTCACCGCAAAACTCTTCTAAATGCGCATGCGTTGGATTAATTTACTACCTCTTAGTCTCAACGCGCGTTCAAGATTAGCACATTTTTTAGGCCACGCAGGCGCAAATCCAATTGATGGCGAATGGTGCGCATGCGCAATTGCTCCAGCAAACGGGAGCGCACTTTTTGAATGACGTACAGAGCGGGTGGCACCGCTCTGTACGTAATCTACTGAATAATCAGGAAATCAATGGAGGGAGGAGCGACGAACGGCCGGGACAGTAAATATACATCTGTTATTCATATTACCTCTCTTACACCTAGATTACGAGTTTTGCGTTAGAGGCTATGTGGTGCTAACGAGCAGTTCTCCCTCACCGCTCACTTACATGCAGCGCTGGTATTAAGAGTTTTGAGAAACCCGTAGTTAAAAGGCAAGAAGTGAGCGTTGAGCAAAATTTTTTGCTCATTACCGCACTCCAATACCATATTAACATATTAACCCCTAAACCGCTGCACTCCAGCCTTGCAAACATTAAATGTTAACCCCTAATCTGCCGTCCCTAACATCGACGCCACCTACCTACATTTATTAACCCCTAATCTGCCGCCCCAATGTTGCCGCCACTATATTAAAGTTATTAACCCCTAAATCGAAGTCTAACCGTAACACCCACTAACTTAAATATAATTTAAATAAGTCTAATTAAAATTCCTATCATTAACTAAATTATTCCTATTTAAAACTAAATACTTACCTATAAAATAAACCCTAAGCTAGCTACAATATAACTAATAGTTACATTGTAGCTAACTTAGGGTTTTATTTTTATTTTACAGGCAAGTTTGTATTTATTTTAACTAGGTAGAATAGTTATTAAATGGTTATTAACTATTTAATAACTACCTAGCTAAAATAAATACAAAAGTACCTGTAAAATAAAACCTAACCTAAGTTACACGAACACCTAGCACTACACTATAATTAAATACATTTACTAAATTAAATACAATTACCTAAATTAAATTAAATTAGCTAAAGTACAAAAACCCCCCCACTAAATTGCAGAAAATAATAAACAAATTACAAGATATTTAAACTAATTACACATAATCTAATAGTCCTATCAAAATAAAACTAAAAAGCCCCCCCAAAATAAAAAAAAAAAAACCCTAGCCTAAACTACCAATAGCCCTTAAAAGGGCCTTTTGCGTGGCATTGCCCCAAAGTAATCAGCTCTTTTACCTGACCAAAAAAATACAAACGACCCCCCCCCAACAGTAAAACCCACCACCCACACAACCAACCCCCCAAATAAAATACTAACTAAAAAAAAAAAACCTAAGCTCCCCATTGTCCTGAACAGGGCATTTGGATGGGCATTGGCCTTAAAAGGGCAGTTAGCGCTTTTGCAAGCCCAAAGTCCCTAACCTAAAAATAAAACCCACCCAATACACCCTTAAAAAAAACCTAACACTAACCCCCTGAAGATCAACTTAACGGGAGAAGTCTTTATCCAAGCCGAAGTCCTCAACAAAGCTGGGAGAAGTCTTCATCCAAGCCGGGCGAAGTGGTCCTCCAGACGGGCAGAAGTCTTCATCCAGTCGGCATCTTCATCCATCCGGCGCGGAGCGGGTCCATCATCAAGACATCCGACACGGAGCATCCTCTTCCAACGAAGTTTTCTTAATAAATGACGGTTCCTTTAAGTGACGTCATCCAAGATGTCGTTCCTTAGATTCCGATTGGCTGATAGAATTCTATCAGCCAATCGGAATTAAGGTAGAAAAAATCCTATTGGCTGATGCAATCAGCCAATAGGATTGAGCTCGCATTCTATTGGCTGTTCCGATCAGCCAATAGAATGCAAGCTCAATCCTATTGGCTGATTGGATCAGCCAATAGGATTGAACTTCATTTAGTAAGAAGACTTCTTAGGTTAGGGACTTTGGGCTTGCAAAAGAGCTAACTTGGGGGGTTGGTTTTGTGGCTGGTGGGTTTTACTGTTGGGGGGGGGGTTTGTTTGTATTTTTTCTGGTAAAAGAGCTGATTACTTTGGGGCAATGCCCCGCAAAAGGCCCTTTAAGGGCCATTGGTAGTTTAGTTTAGGCTAGGGTTTTTTTTATTTTGGGGGGGCTTTTTTTTATTTTGATAGGGCTATTAGATTAGGTGTAATTAGATTAGGGGTTAATAAGTGTAGGTAGGTGGGGGCGGCTGTTTAGGGGTTAATAAATATAATGTAGGTGTCGGCGATGTTGGAGGCAGCAGATTAGGGGTTCATAAATATAATGTAGGTGGCGGCGGTGTCCAGAGCGGCAGATTAGGGGTTAAAATTTTTATTAGTGTTTGCGATGCGGGAGGGCCTCGGTTTAGGGGTTAATAGGTAGTTTATGGGTGTTTAGTGTACTTTTTAGCACTTTAGTTATGAGTTTTATGTTACGGCGTTGTAACATAAAACTCATAACTACTGACTTTAAAATGTGTTAGGACTCTTGACAGGGTAGGGTGTACCGCTCACTTTTTGGCCTCCCAGGACAGAGTCGTAATACCGGCGCTATGGAAGTCCCATAGAAAAAAGACTTTGCGAAGTTTACGTAAGTCGTTTTGCAGTACGGCCAAAAAAGTGTGTGGTGACCCTAAACCTGCAAGACTCTTAATACCAGCGGGCGTAAAAATGCAGCGTTAGGACCTCTTAACGCTGCTTTTTCAGCCTAACACACAACTCGTAATCTAGCCGATTTTTAATAGCGCTTAGCAAAGTGACTGTATATCAGAGCCTATAATAGTTTCCCTCAGCGTGGGGGCTAATTTTTTTTGTATTAACATTGTCATTAATTGGATATAGTCTATTACCGCAATTTGCGGTCAACAGCTCTAAAGTATATTAGATATTACAAGCTTGTAGTTATTAGCCCTTAGTAAAGTAGTTATGAATCAGAACCCGTGCTTGTTTCAGCTCAGCGTAGTAGCTGTTATTTTATTAACCTTTTATCATTAGTAGGATATGGGTAAATTACAGCAAATGCGGTTAACAGCTCTAGAGTAATATTTAAAACTATGGAGCTCCCTTTAGCTTCCAACCCCCTGACGCGTTTTTCCCGAATAGGGCCTTTTCAAAGGCGGCGAGCCACCGGATCTGTGAATATAAATGCTGACACTAAGCCCGGTCAGTATCTAATCTCTC
This sequence comes from Bombina bombina, assembly GCF_027579735.1. Classification (NCBI taxonomy): domain Eukaryota; kingdom Metazoa; phylum Chordata; class Amphibia; order Anura; family Bombinatoridae; genus Bombina; species Bombina bombina. The sequence continues at coordinate 553,661,020 of NC_069500.1, forward strand.
TGAGATCATTGGAATGGCTTCCTGTTAATCAGTGCTGACTCAATTAGCCAATGGTTAAAACAGCGTTGTCCGTATTGACTGCCAATGTAATGGGAATAAATGCTACTGTTAACAGGTGATGTAGAGGAATGATTCCCGAGATGAACTATGTGGTAAATCACAAATAGCAGCCGTGATAAGTTCGGATAGTAGATACAGTAATAATTAAGATCGATTGCTGATCGATATCGATGGTCAGTATATGGTAATTCAGCCATAGCGAACATTCAGTTTGTGTAAAATCTCTAAAGTGACTCTGGAGGTATGAGTTATCAGTGTCCAAAATATTTTTCAACATCGTAACTGATTGGTGAATATTTCTGATTAAGATACCCCTATGTGGCTGATAGCTGTATTACATTAATCTTGATATACAATGGCCCTACGGTTAAAGGACCAGTCAACACAGTAGACTTGCATAATCAACAAATGCAAGATAACAAGACAATGCAATAGCACTTAATCTGAACTTCAAATGAGTAGTAGATTTTTTTTTTCTGACAATTTTAAAAGTTATGTCTATTTCCACTCCCCCTGTGCCATGTGACAGCCATCAGCCATTCACAAATGCATACACGTACCATATGACAGCCATCAGCCATTCACAAATGCATACACACCTATTCTTGCACATGCTCACAAGGAGCTGGTGACTCAAAAAGATTTAAATATAAAAAGACTGCACATTTTGTTAATGGAAGTAAATTGGAAAGGTGTTTAAAATGGCATGCTCTATCTGAATAATGAAAGTTTAATTTTGATTGAGTGTCCCTTTAATGGTCCTATGAAAGTTTGAACTGATACAGTGGGTTCCCATCTTATTGGTAATTAGGGGTAGTAAGCGGTGTCTAGGAATATTTTTACATTGTAACTCATTTGCTGTATGTCCAAGTCCAAGGCCCCCCTTACCTGACACTAGCAATATAATTGTAGGAATTTATATGAGATAACTCTGAGTATGTTAATTCTGCTTATAATAAGAAAACCCGTTGGGGGTTATCCTTTAGTCTTGATCTATAGGTGCTACTCACAATTTTGTGGTTGTGTTCTACTACTTGTTGTACAGAGTGGCAGTTCTCCCAAAGAACTTAAAGTATAGATATGGGGTATTGGTCTATTAGTAATATTATGTTATCATTCTAATATATTATACCAAGGTATCCGGGATCAGTGTGTCAGGGACTTCATGTTTTAGTACAGTGAGTGACTTGTGAACTTCATAAAGGGATGTTAACATAAAACCAATAAATGTGGTTATGTCTCTAAGAGGTGACTATATATAGGTGTGATGATGTGTAAAAGGAAATGTCAATCAACGTGATGGAAGTGAGAGTGAATATTAAAATTTAAATTTGAATTTAAACAGTGTTGTCTCAATATTTCCTCCTCTAATGCCTAGGCTAACCTTTTCTATGCCTTGGCATTGTAGTTCCTCAGCATTGGCTTTGTGATGATGTAAAAAGTGGTAGGCGACACTGGTTAGGGTTTTATAATCTTGTTTGTCTTTCTCTGCGTTCTTTGTTACACAGATGTTCCATCACTCTAACTCTGAGCTTCCGTGTCGTCATACAGACGTAAAATGTATCACATTTGCATTTTAGGGCATATATTACGCCCTCTGTTTGACATCTGATGTAATTTTTGATGGAATGTCTGGTTTTAAATCGATTGGTTATGTGGTCTGATTTAATGATATATTTGCAAGTACTGCAGTTGCCACATTTATGTGACCCTGGAGCCAGTGCAGTCCTGGTCTTGTGCCTCTGTAGATGACTACTTGTGATCATATATTTGCTGTTGCGTGTACGTCTGAACGTAATAGGTCTTTCCCCTACCGTGTCTTTAATATTAGAGTCAGACATCAGAATATGCCAGTGTTTGTTTATAATCTGGCTTACATTAGCACTCTGGGCATTGTGTGTTATTATTAGTCTGGGGACATTGCTTATAGGTTTAGACTTTTCCTCAAGGAGTTCCTGTCTGTTGGTTTCCTTTGCCCTGTATTTGGCTTTTTTGATGGTTCTCTTACTATACCCCCTCTCAATCTGGTTTCAAGTTCCAAAGCTCTCTTATGGAAGGTGGTTAAGTCAGAACAGTTTCTTCTGATTCTCAGGAATTCTCCTGTTGGAAGACTTTTCATAGTGCTTGGTGCATGAGCACTGGTGTTATGGAGTAAACTGTTTGTCACTGTTGTCTTCCTAAAAAGATCTGTCCTTAATATTTCCTTCTTGGTCTTTTATTATAGTTGGATCCAAGAAATTTATCGGATGTTGATCTGCTTCGTGGGTTAGCTTGATATTGACATTGTTGTTCGGTGATGTAATTAACTCCTGGAGTTCTGTATAGGAGCCTTCCCATATGAAGAAGATATCATCTATGTAACAAAGCCACATAGGAATTTTATCAGTGTATTGTTTGTTGGTATCAGAAAATAAATTTCTTTTGCATGATGTACCAAGTCCACGGATTCATCCTTACTTGTGGGATATTATCCTTCCCAACAGGAAGTGGCAAATAGAGCACCACAGCAGAGCTGTCTATATAGCTCCCCCCTTAACTCCACCCCCCAGTCATTCTCTTTGCCGGCTCTAAGCAGGAAGGGTAAAGTGAAAGAGGTGCTATTTTTGGATGAAAGGTTTTGCAAGCAGTGGTGCCTTCCATTTAGGTTTCTGTCTTGTCCCTCCCTTCATCCGTGTCCTAAAGCTTTCGTATTGGTATCCCACAAGTAAGGATGAATCCGTGGACTCGGTACATCATGCAAAAGAAAACAAAATTTATGCTTACCTGATGATAAATTTCTTTCTTTTGCGATGTACCAAGTCCACGGCCGCCCTGTTTATTCAAGACAGATGGTATTTTTGATTAAAAACTTATGCACCTTATAGTTTCTCCTTTTTCTTCCTTGGCCTTCGGTTGAATGACTGGGGGGTGGAGTTAAGGGGGAGCTATATAGACAGCTCTGCTGTGGTGCTCTCTTTGCCACTTCCTGTTGGAAAGGATAATATCCCACAAGTAAGGGTGAATCTGTGGACTCGGTACATCGCAAAAGAAAGAAATTTATCAGGTAAGCATAAATTTTGTTATTCAGCCTCCCACCAGCAAAGGAAAAGATTTGCATATGTGAGAGCGCATTCTGTCCCTCTGGTTTGGAGGTAGTATCTGTTGTCAAATATAAAGAAACTGTATTGTAGAACGAATTTTAAAAGTTTGATTATAAATTTGTCATGTTTGTCTTCTTCCGATTTCTGATCTAGGAAATATTGAACAGCGTTTACTCCATTGGTGTGGTTAATTGATGTATATAGAGATTCCACATCAGTTGTTACTAACCAAGTGTTTTTATCAGTGTGGATGTTAAGTCCTCTACGTATGAGGGGAGCTCATATACAAATCTCCTCAATCTTAAAGTCTAGGTATTGGCTAGCCTATTCAGTTAGGCATCCTATCCCCGAGACTATCGGCCTGCCCGGGGGTGTTTCTTTATTTTTATGCACTTTGGGAATATGAGAGGTTGACGTTTTGGGGTGGTCTACTTGTAGAAACTTATTTTCTTTGGTCGTGAGAATATTGTTATCACTTACTTCTGTTATAATATGATTGTAGATTTTTAGATATCCTGTGGTAGGATTGCCCAGTAGTCTCATGTAACATTTTTTGTCAGATAATTGCTTGTTGGCCTCCTTGAGGTACATGTCTATGGGCCAAATATTCCCACCCTTGTCTGCTTTTCTAATTACCACTTCTTCCCATTTATTCATATCCTTAATTGCTTGTCTCTCTTTGTTTGTTAGATTTGGAGTAGTGGGCAGTGGGTGTAGAGCTGTGATTTCTCTACAGACTATTTCATTAAATACTTCAATTTGAGGACAATGACTTTTTGGTACATATGTAGATTTATTGTGAACTTTGTTCCTCCATTTTATATGGTCCGTTAGGTCTGAGTCTCCTAAGAGACTATTCAGATCCCGAATGGTTTCTATTTCTTCTTCATTCCAACCCCAGTCTATTGTTGGTTCCGCAAATTGTTTTTTAAGATAAGATTTTCTAATAAACAGTTGTACATCTTTTACGGTTTCAAATTTGTCAATATTGGTGGAAGGGCAGAAGGGATAGGCCCTTAGATAAAACTGTGATATGCGCTTTGGATAATTCCAATTTTGAGAGAATGACTCTTAATGATTGCTCCGCATGAGGGAGAAGGGACTTGGAGCCCGAGGTGGATGCCGCCAATTTCTGTGGTTGCGTCCCCGTGTGGGTCTTTTGTTTTGACCTCCCTCCTTCTCCTGGTGTGTCTGTATTCTCTCCTTGGTCTAAAAAATCCTTGCATTTATTTCTGCTTGAGGATCTTGGTACTTGTATGTTACTGGACGTGCTAGGTGTTTCCTTTTGTACTGGTTCGTTATGTTCCCCATCAGTATCTGACACATCGCTTTGGATCACTGTTGCTTTAGTATTTGATCCAAGATTTTTATAGAAACTCTTTCTCTATTTATTTGTACACTTTATTTGCGAAATCTGTGATGTCTCGGTTAAGTTTACCTTGTTTGAAAATTTTTAATTCCAGTTCGTATTTGTCCAGTTCTTTTTGGTATGATTTGTTTAATTGGTCAAAATCAGAGTCATGTTCAAATTTCTTTAGATTACCAGTTAGTTTATTAATTTTTACTTCCAAGAGGTCATATTTCGGAGCTATGGTGTTTCATTAAGATTTTCATCAATTTTACTGAGCATTCTGACAGCGCTTCTTCCCACTCTGCTGTTAATTTGTGATCTTTAAATTCAAATGCCGGGAAGAGTTTTATTCTAAGGCCCCTAGGGATCAATTCTTTTTCAATGTGTTTTTTTTTTTCCGAAAAAGTGTCTGTTCCACCAGACCTTTAATCTTGTTTGTACATCCTTTAGAATGGAGTTTAGTGATGTGTAGTTCACTGAGTTAGAGGTAGTATTATTACTGTCAAATATATCATTTGTCTGCTGTTCTTTTTTGTTGTCAAGCTAGTCTATTTTTTCCCTGTAGACTATCCATTACATATGGATAGTCGGTGTGCTCTACTGTATGGAACTTAAGAAGTAAACTATTAGTACACAACAAAAGTACAGTGCCACTGTACTTTTGTTGTGTACTAATACTTTTCTTAAAGTAACCTTGGCAAATTGGTGAAAGCAACAGTGTACCGTCTATAAAATGTTTGTCTGATGCAATGTTGATTTATATGGTCAAATTATATATCGAATTAATACTCACTTCCTGAAACCAAAATTATTATGGCTAGCTGCTTCACACTAGATTTGACAATTGTAAGTTGCATGAAAATCAAAACTGAATTCATGATTCAGATAGAGCACTGGTTTTCAAACCTCTCCTCAGACCTCCCCAACAGGCCAGACTTTCCAGATTACCATGGTTGAGAGCAGGTAAAATAACCATGTTTACTAATGAGCTGATTATTTCACCTGTGCTCCAGTTCAGGAATCTTCAAAATGTGGCCCATTAGGGAGGCCTGAGGACAGGTTTGTAAACTAGTCAGAGAGAGGAGAGTTCCCAAACTGTTTTAGGTCACTGCCCCCTTCGTTCTCTAAACTCACCATCAGTGCCCCCTTCGTTCTCTAAACTCACCATCAGTGCCCCCTTATTGTAACCCATAGAATATTCAGACCAGCCGTTGACAACCCCTAATAAAGATAATGACACAATGCAATCTAAAGGAGTCACTTATTCAAATTCTTAATAGAATTTTAAAGTCAATGTCTTATAGACCACATTTAGTAATTACTTGACTGTTCAAAATCTGATTGATTGGCTTGATGAAGTGATACCAATTTCCTAATCTTTTTAGTTTCATGTCTTAGTGGTCTTAAATCACCAGTCGGCATTCTGGAGTTGATTTATTTGCTTGGAGCATAATTGTACTACTGCACCAATAAATCAACTTTATAGAAAGTGTATTCTACTTACCAAAGTGTTATGTAGTGCACCACCAGATTATTTCTGATGAGAGAAGACTTAAAAACCTTAGATGGTTGACTGTGTACAAAACTTCTTAAACACAACAGGCATTTGCTGTGTTTCCTGCTACTATACAGTGATTCTAAACTTTGCAATTAATATTAGTAATCCATCCTAATGTACAGCTCTGGCACAAAAAAAATATTACTAGCCTACAGTACAAGCGGCCCCAGAGGCAGAACTTTTCTTTACTTTCTTCAATGAGATTTTTTTAGTGAAAATGTTTCTGCAGGTCATTTTTAAATAAAATTCAATTTTAAATTAGACAGCTACACTAAGGCACCAGTTAAATTGCAATGTGTTGGTTAACTGAAGAGTAAAGCAATTTTTAATGTTTTTTAATATAGTGCAGTAGTTGAAAATTGCATTGCAAATAAGCTGCATACAAAAAAAGACATTTTAAAATGTCTGTTTAATAAATCTGTTTCCTTTTCTCTTGGTCTAACATAGAAATGTAGTAATAAAAAGATGCAGTGCTCTTACATTCAGAATAAACAGCTTTGCAGACTGGGAAAGGCTAAGAGAAAAAAATCTCTGAGAGCCCGTTTACAAGCAATGCGCTGCTGCTTTGCAGCGCTACTGCATATTTGACTGCTCACTTCAAACAGCACTTTGCCCTGGATGCACTGTGTTAAGGTAAAGGAATACAGTGCAGCCAGAGCACAGCTCTGTTTGAAGAGAACTATCTAATTTGGAGCAGCACTACAAAGTTCAAGCGCTGACAGTTCCTGCATGTGTCCTGCTCTTTCTGCAGACATGCTGCATTTTTTGCGATGACATCTCACATCACTGTATGTTCTGCCTTGGGGCAAGCGGCTGCTACTTTATTGTAGTGAGAGAAAGTGAGTTGAGTGTTAAAACCTGCACTATCGTAGAAGAAAAAATCTGACAAAGCCTCGGCAAAGACCAGTAAGACTTCAAAAACAAAGCAAGAAACTTTCTTTACTTTGCGCGTCTAGGATAAAGCACAATAAATTAAGATTATTATACTTGGAGGGCCTGTCTAGCATCCCCTTCCACTCCTTTCCTATTAGTGCCCCCTTCCACCTCTTATGCCTTAGTACCTCCCTCAGTAATCCCACTGCCACCAAGGGACAGTACTGCCCTCTTTGGAGTAGAGATGTGCAGCCTGGAAATTTTCGTTTCGAATTTAATTTTCGCTCTGAATATTCAGGGAAATTAGTATACAGAAATATTTGGTGGCTACACTATTCAGTATTCGTTTTGTTTAAAACAAAATGAATACTGAATTTTATTTAAACATTTAAATTTATTTTCGCTAAAACAAATGTAAATGTTTGAAAGCTACAGGTGAAAAGTTTGCCTGTAGCTACAATACTTCTCTCTAGAGAGCGCTAACTTGATCCTCTTCTTGCCAGAGCCCTGTCCTCACTAACAGTCTTAACACTTTCAGTTCCTAGGACATGCACTAACTGAGTCTGGCTCTGGCAAGAAGAGGGCATCAAGGCAAGTATTAACAACTAAAAATTAAAGGATACCTATACTGATGTTTTTCATCAGTATTTTTTTCGTTTTTTCTTCATTTCTTTTGTGCATTCATTCAGCTATTTGTGACAAAACAAATGCACAAGTCTACATTGGGGACCACTGAGAAAGCATTTAATAATAATAATAATAATAATAATAATAAATACTTCTATTACTAAATGTGCTTCTTTCTCTTAGTATATTTTATGAAACTGTGATTTTCTCTGTGAGAGCATATTGGCTCGTGCACATTTATTGAGCACTGTGTATAACATTACAAACGTTGTTAAAACACTGTTGCCATATAGTGCTCCGATAATATTTGTACATTGGGTGGCGAGCACAAACTGGTATAATTACATGTAGTTCAGAGATTTTATCATGAATAAAACATTACATATAAGTAATATGCCTTATGTAACCCCCTCATGACTTTTCTACTTTTCGGTCCCCACGTGTGGGAGACTGGAATTTTATCCCATTTTACTTGCCGTTTCTCTCCTTTCTCAGAACCAAATGCTGTCTGAAAATGTACATTGTTTAGCCTTTTTAGATGAATCAACAGTAATTAACTCTGGTATTTAATTTGAAAGACATTAAAATTTCTCCAACATAGGTGTGTCCGGTCCACGGCGTCATCCTTACTTGTGGGATATTCTCTTCCCCAACAGGAAATGGCAAAGAGCCCAGCAAAGCTGGTCACATGATCCCTCCTAGGCTCCGCCTACCCCAGTCATTCTCTTTGCCGTTGTACAGGCAACATCTCCACGGAGATGGCTTAGAGTTTTTTAGTGTTTAACTGTAGTTTTTATTATTCAATCAAGAGTTTGTTATTTTAAAATAGTGCTGGTATGTACTATTTACTCAGAAACAGAAAAGAGATGAAGATTTCTGTTTGTATGAGGAAAATGATTTTAGCAACCGTTACTAAAATCCATGGCTGTTCCACACAGGACTGTTGAGAGCAATTAACTTCAGTTGGGGGAACAGTGAGCAGTCTTTTGCTGCTTGAGGTATGACACATTCTAACAAGACGATGTAATGCTGGAAGCTGTCATTTTCCCTATGGGATCCGGTAAGCCATGTTTATTAAGATAGTAAATAAGGGCTTCACAAGGGCTTATTAAGACTGTAGACTTTTTCTGGGCTAAATCGATTCATTATTAACACATATTTAGCCTTGAGGAATCATTTAATCTGGGTATTTTGATAAGATTATATCGGCAGGCACTGTTTTAGACACCTTATTCTTTAGGGGCTTTCCCAAATCATAGGCAGAGCCTCATTTTCGCGCCGGTGTTGCGCACTTGTTTTTGAGAGGCATGACATGCAGTCGCATGTGTGAGGAGCTCTGATACTTAGAAAAGACTTTCTGAAGGCGTCATTTGGTATCGTATTCCCCTTTGGGCTTGGTTGGGTCTCAGCAAAGCAGATACCAGGGACTGTAAAGGGGTTAAAGTTAAAAACGGCTCCGGTTCCGTTATTTTAAGGGTTAAAGCTTCCAAATTTGGTGTGCAATACTTTTAAGGCTTTAAGACACTGTGGTGAAATTTTGGTGAATTTTGAACAATTCCTTCATATTTTTTCGCAATTAGAGTAATAAAGTGTGTTCAGTTTAAAATTTAAAGTGACAGTAACGGTTTTATTTTAAAACGTTTTTTGTACTTTGTTATCAAGTTTATGCCTGTTTAACATGTCTGAACTACCAGATAGACTGTGTTCTGAATGTGGGGAAGCCAGAGTTCCTTCTCATTTAAATAAATGTGATTTATGTGACAATGATGCCCAAGATGATTCCTCAAGTGAGGGGAGTAAGCATGGTACTGCATCATTCCCTCCTTCGTCTACACGAGTCTTGCCCACTCAGGAGGCCCCTAGTACATCTAGCGCGCCAATACTCCTTACTATGCAACAATTAACGGCTGTAATGGATAATTCTGTCAAAAACATTTTAGCCAAAATGAACACTTATCAGCGTAAGCGCGACTGCTCTGTTTTAGATACTGAAGAGCATGACGACGCTGATAATAATGGTTCTGAAGGGCCCCTAAACCAGTCTGATGGGGCCAGGGAGGTTTTGTCTGAGGGAGAAATTACTGATTCAGGGAACATTTCTCAACAAGCTGAACCTGATGTGATTACGTTTAAATTTAAGTTGGAACATCTCCGCATTCTGCTTAAGGAGGTATTATCCACTCTGGATGATTGTGACAAGTTGGTCATCCCAGAGAAACTATGTAAAATGGACAAGTTCCTAGAGGTCCCGGGGCTCCCAGAAGCTTTTCCTATACCCAAGCGGGTGGCGGACATTGTAAATAAAGAATGGGAAAGGCCCGGTATTCCTTTCGTCCCTCCCCCCATATTTAAAAAATTGTTTCCTATGGTCGACCCCAGAAAGGACTTATGGCAGACAGTCCCCAAGGTCGAGGGAGCGGTTTCCACCTTAAACAAACGCACCACTATACCCATAGAAGATAGTTGTGCTTTCAAAGATCCTATGGATAAAAAATTAGAAGGTTTACTTAAAAAGATGTTTGTTCAGCAGGGTTACCTTCTACAACCAATTTCATGCATTGTCCCTGTCGCTACAGCCGCGTGTTTCTGGTTCGATGAGCTGGTAAAGGCGGTCGATAGTGATTCTCCTCCTTATGAGGAGATTATGGACAGAATCAATGCTCTCAAATTGGCTAATTCTTTCACCTTAGACGCCACTTTGCAATTGGCTAGGTTAGCGGCTAAGAACTCTGGGTTTGCTATTGTGGCGCGCAGAGCGCTTTGGTTGAAATCTTGGTCAGCTGATGCGTCTTCCAAGAACAAGCTACTTAACATTCCTTTCAAGGGGAAAACGCTGTTTGGCCCTGACTTGAAAGAGATTATCTCTGATATCACTGGGGGTAAGGGCCACGCCCTTCCTCAGGATCGGCCTTTCAAGGCAAAAAATAAACCTAATTTTCGTCCCTTTCGTAGAAACGGACCAACCCAAAGTGCTACGTCCTCTAAGCAAGAGGGTAATTCTTCTCAAGCCAAGCCAGCTTGGAGACCAATGCAAGGCTGGAACAAGGGAAAGCAGGCCAAGAAACCTGCCACTGCTACCAAGACAGCATGAAATGTTGGCCCCCGATCCGGGACCGGATCTGGTGGGGGGCAGACTCTCTCTCTTCGCTCAGGCTTGGGCAAGAGATGTTCTGGATCCTTGGGCGCTAGAAATAGTCTCCCAAGGTTATTTTCTGGAGTTCAAGGGGCTTCCCCCAAGGGGGAGGTTCCACAGGTCTCAGTTGTCTTCAGACCACATAAAAAGACAGGCATTCTTACATTGTGTAGAAGACCTGTTAAAAATGGGAGTGATTCATCCTGTTCCATTAGGAGAACAAGGGATGGGGTTCTACTCCAATCTGTTCATAGTTCCCAAAAAAGAGGGAACGTTCAGACCAATCTTAGATCTCAAGATCTTAAACAAGTTTCTCAAGGTTCCATCGTTCAAGATGGAAACCATTCGAACAATTCTTCCTTCCATCCAGGAAGGTCAATTCATGACCACGGTGGATTTAAAGGATGCGTATCTACATATTCCTATCCACAAGGAACATCATCGGTTCCTAAGGTTCGCATTCCTGGACAAGCATTACCAGTTCGTGGCGCTTCCTTTCGGATTAGCCACTGCTCCAAGGATTTTCACAAAGGTACTAGGGTCCCTTCTAGCTGTGCTAAGACCAAGGGGCATTGCCGTAGTACCTTACTTGGACGACATTCTGATTCAAGCGTCGTCCCTTCCTCAAGCAAAGGCTCACACGGACATTGTCCTGGCCTTTCTCAGATCTCACGGATGGAAAGTGAACGTGGAAAAGAGTTCTCTATCTCCGTCAACAAGGGTTCCCTTCTTGGGAACAATAATAGACTCCTTAGAAATGAGGATTTTTCTGACAGAAGCCAGAAAAACAAAGCTTCTAGACTCTTGTCGGATACTTCATTCCGTTCCTCTTCCTTCCATAGCGCAGTGCATGGAAGTGATAGGTTTGATGGTAGCGGCAATGGACATAGTTCCTTTTGCGCGCATTCATCCAAGACCATTACAACTGTGCATGCTCAGTCAGTGGAATGGGGACTATACAGACTTGTCTCCGAAGATACAAGTAAATCAGAGGACCAGAGACTCACTCCGTTGGTGGCTGTCCCTGGACAACCTGTCACAAGGGATGACCTTCCGCAGACCAGAGTGGGTCATTGTCACGACCGACGCCAGTCTGATGGGCTGGGGCGCGGTCTGGGGATCCCTGAAAGCTCAGGGTCTTTGGTCTCGGGAAGAATCTCTTCTACCGATAAATATTCTGGAACTGAGAGCGATATTCAATGCTCTCAAAGCTTGGCCTCAGCTAGCGAGGGCCAAGTTCATACGGTTTCAATCAGACAACATGACAACTGTTGCGTACGTCAACCATCAGGGGGGAACAAGGAGTTCCCTAGCGATGGAAGAAGTGACCAAAATCATTCTATGGGCGGAGTCTCACTCCTGCCACCTGTCTGCTATCCACATCCCAGGAGTGGAAAATTGGGAAGCGGATTTTCTGAGTCGTCAGACATTGCATCCGGGGGAGTGGGAACTCCATCCGGAAATCTTTGCCCAAGTCACTCAACTGTGGGGCATTCCAGACATGGATCTGATGGCCTCTCGTCAGAACTTCAAAGTTCCTTGCTACGGGTCCAGATCCAGGGATCCCAAGGCGGCTCTAGTGGATGCACTAGTAGCACCTTGGACCTTCAAACTAGCTTATGTGTTCCCGCCGTTTCCTCTCATCCCCAGGCTGGTAGCCAGGATCAATCAGGAGAGGGCGTCGGTGATCTTGATAGCTCCTGCGTGGCCACGCAGGACTTGGTATGCAGATCTGGTGAATATGTCATCGGCTCCACCATGGAAGCTACCTTTGAGACGAGACCTTCTTGTTCAGGGTCCGTTCTAACATCCGAATCTGGTCTCACTCCAGCTGACTGCTTGGAGATTGAACGCTTGATCTTATCGAAGCGAGGGTTCTCAGATTCTGTTATCGATACTCTTGTTCAGGCCAGAAAGCCTGTAACTAGAAAGATTTACCACAAAATTTGGAAAAAATATATCTGTTGGTGTGAATCTAAAGGATTCCCTTGGGACAAGGTTAAGATTCCTAAGATTCTATCCTTCCTTCAAGAAGGATTGGAAAAAGGATTATCTGCAAGTTCCCTGAAGGGACAGATTTCTGCCTTGTCTGTGTTACTTAACAAAAAGCTGGCAGCTGTGCCAGATGTTCAAGCCTTTGTTCAGGCTCTGGTCAGAATCAAGCCTGTTTACAAACCTTTGACTCCTCCTTGGAGTCTCAACTTAGTTCTTTCAGTTCTTCAGGGGGTTCCGTTTGAACCCTTACATTCCGTTGATATTAAGTTATTATCTTGGAAAGTTTTGTTTTTGGTTGCAATTTCTTCTGCTCGAAGAGTTTCAGAATTATCTGCTCTGCAGTGTTCTCCTCCTTATCTGGTGTTCCATGCAGATAAGGTGGTTTTACGTACTAAACCTGGTTTTCTTCCAAAAGTTGTTTCTAACAAAAACATTAACCAGGAGATTATCGTACCTTCTCTGTGTCCGAAACCAGTTTCGAAGAAGGAACGTTTGTTGCACAATTTGGATGTTGTTCGCGCTCTAAAATTCTATTTAGATGCTACAAAGGATTTTAGACAAACATCTTCCTTGTTTGTTGTTTATTCCGGTAAAAGGAGAGGTCAAAAAGCAACTTCTACCTCTCTCTCTTTTTGGATTAAAAGCATCATCAGATTGGCTTACGAGACTGCCGGACGGCAGCCTCCTGAAAGACTCACAGCTCATTCCACTAGGGCTGTGGCTTCCACATGGGCCTTCAAGAACGAGGCTTCTGTTGATCAGATATGTAGGGCAGCGACTTGGTCTTCACTGCACACTTTTACCAAATTTTACAAGTTTGATACTTTTGCTTCTTCTGAGGCTATTTTTGGGAGAAAGGTTTTGCAAGCCGTGGTGCCTTCCATTTAGGTGACCTGATTTGCTCCCTCCCTTCATCCGTGTCCTAAAGCTTTGGTATTGGTTCCCACAAGTAAGGATGACGCCGTGGACCGGACACACCTATGTTGGAGAAAACAGAATTTATGTTTACCTGATAAATTACTTTCTCCAACGGTGTGTCCGGTCCACGGCCCGCCCTGGTTTTTTAATCAGGTCTGATATTTTATTTTCTTTAACTACAGTCACCACGGTATCATATGGTTTCTCCTATGCAAATATTCCTCCTTAACGTCGGTCGAATGACTGGGGTAGGCGGAGCCTAGGAGGGATCATGTGACCAGCTTTGCTGGGCTCTTTGCCATTTCCTGTTGGGGAAGAGAATATCCCACAAGTAAGGATGACGCCGTGGACCGGACACACCGTTGGAGAAAGTAATTTATCAGGTAAACATAAATTCTGTTTTTATACCCAGCTGATCTGATTATTTAATAAAACATTTCTGCCTGTTAATATAAAGATTGTGAGTGTGTTGTATCATTTTCATGTGGAAATTAAGTCTGTGCGGTGATGGTCATCAATGAAAATTTATTATGTCCTATGCGTCTTAAAAATGAAATTTAGGTGTCTTGTTACCCATATCTATCTTCCAAGAGGGCAGTAGTTAAAGGGGCGGTGTACTGTTTTTTTCTTTTCTTTTCCTTTTAATGTGTTCCCAGTGATCGTCTTTACCTGTTGGGGTGTATTAAATTGTTTACAAACCAGTTACCTTTCTATTGTCTTTTGAAATAGCTGCTTTTATCTAGTGTATTCCCCCTATACTGAAAATGTTAGCAGTTTTGTACTAGCTATAGAAAGGATAAAGTAGAGGGAGACACCACTGTGTATAGAATAAAGATTAGATATTGTCTCTGCCTTTCAAGCAATGCCCATTTAAATGGCTTGTGCTTTCAACGATTAAAAAAAAAAAAAAAGAAAGTAACTATTTGTGTAATTTACACAAACCTTAAGAAGCTGTGTCCCGTACATTTAATACTGTTAAAGGGGCATTAAACACGAACTACATTTTATGAGCATAGGTTATTCCCCACCTCTCTTTAGTCTTGGGTGCTGCTATGTTGAAATTCCATTGCTGATGTGTTTTCACATGTGCAGCAACTCTTCAGATACAGGCAGTGTAACCTAGGTTCCATATTAATGGCACCCATGATTAGGAGCCTGGGACATGAAACGTGTTATGTGTTTCCAGCAACTTGTTAAATAGACACTAAAGGGAAACATTTATGCACGCTAAAAACATCAGATTTTGTAATTTGGATATCTGTGTTAGGGTCCACCCCTTAAGAGGTATGAGCGTATTTTTTAATCACTGTACATTTAAAATGCTTCACAGTGATTGCTTGAACAATGCAGATTTACGTTTTAAGTGATTAGAAAATATTCTGAATGCAAATCTTTTTTCTTGGCATTTTATTATCGAACTGTTGCATGTATATAACTGTTTAACCCCTGTAAATGGATTAAACACGTAGTTTAAAGGGACAGTCTACTTGATTTTTGTTATTGTTTAAAAGGATAGATAACATCTTTACTACCCATTCCCAGCTTTGCACAACCAACATTGTTATATTAATATACTTTATAACCTCTAAATTTCAGTTTCTAAGCCCCTGCAGGCCACTTCTTATCTCAGTGCATTTTATCAGCTTTTCACAGCCAGACAGTATTAGCATTGACTAAAATGCAAGTATGTTAGAAGAACTAAGTAAAGGAGGCTGTCTGCAGAGGCTAGTTTACAAGGTAATCAGAGGTAAAAAGTGTATTAATTTAAGTGTTGGTTATGCAAAACTGGGGAATGGGTAATAAAGGGTTATTTTATCTTATTAAACAATAAAAAAAATGGTGGTGTCCCTTTTAAGGGAACATAAAATTCTGTTTTGTTTTCTTTCATTATTCAGATAGAGCATACAATTTTCTTCATAAATGGAAAGAGTCCACAGCCACATTCATTACTTTTGGGAAATTAGAACCTGGCCACCAGGAGGAGGCAAAGACACCTCAGCCAAAGTCTTAAATACTCCTCCCACTCCCCTCATCCCCCAGTCATTCTTTTGCCTTTCATCCCAGGAGGTTGGCAGAGAAGTGTCTGAAGGTTTCGATAGTCTTATTGGAGGGTAGTACTCTTCGACATGGGACTGGAGTTTTAAGTAGTCCTGTCAGCCTCTCAGTGAGAGCATGGGTGAAAGTTAGGGTCCGGAGATGCAGGGAGAGTCTTTCTGCGAAACCATCCCAACTCATATTAACATCTCCACAAGAAATCAGCGTTGACGAGTTTCGCTGCCTGCTTTTTTTTTCTCTCAAGTCCATGGCAGAGGCGACGCTACTATCTGTCACGCTTGAAGGGCCGTGTTCCTGTTCCATGATGTAGATTCCGGTAAGATAGTTTAATTTTCTTTCATCATGGATGTATTGTAATTTCAACTTTTTATCCTGGGGGGCTGCAACCTTTTCGGGGATAACTTTAACATAAGGTCTCAGTGAGGCTCCTTTTTGTATCTAGGAATCAAGGGTTAATATCTCCTGAGGGGGATTATTGAACAGGGGGGGTTATGTGATTGTCTGCTACTGTGTAGTATTGCTTCGGCTCATGGCTATTTTGGAACATAACGGCCTATGTCTAGTGAAGCTGCCTTTTAGGTCGGGGCCACACTTTTGCATGGACTGCACAGTTTACCTTGTGACCCCATTTCTGTTTTCCTGACAGCATGGCGACTGAGAAATCCTGGTCAGCTGATGTCTGGTTTTCTGTAGACGACAGTGTCCCAGTTATGGAGGATTCTTGGAGACGGATGTGTCTGATTCATACTCTACTTCTTGCAAAGAATATAAATTAGCCCGGGTGATACATGCCCAGCAGTTATGTTCCGAATGCTGTTTTAGAGTGCTCTCTTCCTCGGGGTCAGTGAATTGGGTGCCCACTGAGCCCTCCGTCTCTGGGGATACTATTGCTCATGAGACGAGTTCCCTACCATCAACTCTTACTACGTATGCAGGTAACCCAAATGCTACTTATCCTTTCTAGGGAGTGTGGCCTGTTCCAACCAGAGGTTACGGCACGGTTCCGCATGGCCATATCTTTGGCGCTGGCGCATCTGCACCTCCTGGGAGTGTGCTTACGATATTGTCTGTTTCGTTAACCGGGGCTCATCAGGCGTGGGATCGCCTGGTCCAGTTCAGCCTTCTAGGGGAGTGACTTCCCCTGAGGCCTCAGGGGGTCAACCTTCGGGGCCGGTGTTTTCCTTTTGTGCCGGCGGAGGTATGTTGCGCTTATCATTGTCTTTATTTGTGTATCCTTTTCCAGTTCTGAGCTTGAAAGTCTCGGACCCCTGTTGGGCTTGTCCTGCGGGTCTGTCCGTTCTTCCTGGGCGATAAGGCAACCCGTAGGTTATCTTTTATTTTCATTTTTTTGGGTTTAAAGCTCATGTTGTGGTGTGATGTTTCCTCTCTGGAATTGATACTCGAGATTTTGTTTGCTCTGTTTACAAAGGCTGACTGTTGTTTATCCCTCCATCATCGGGGAGACTCTATGTGGCCTTGACAGTGCTGGGGCCCTTGGTTTCAGGCTGGTCCTGACTGGGAACAAATACTTCTGTCTTTGAGGCCTAGTTCAGACACGTGGCACCTTTTTTATGTCCGGTTAGTCTAGTGAGGGCGCCCAGTGATCACAATATGATTGTGTGATTGTCTTGTTTTACAAGCTTCAACTAGCATCCTGAGAGGACTTGAGGGTCCGTGGTTGCTTAGGGGCATGGGGGTTCAGTCCTCATTCACCTTTCAATGTTCTTCAAGGGGTTCCATTTGAACCTATGCATTCCATAGATATTAAGCTTCTATCTTGGAAAGTTCTGTTTTTAGTAGCTATCTCTTCGGCTCGAAGAGTTTGAGTTATCTGCTTTACAGTGTGACTCACCTTATCTTGTTTTCCATGCAGATCAGGTTTGGTACGCAAAACCACCTTGATTCCTTCCTAAGGTTGTTTCTAATAGGAATAGCAATCAGGAAATTGTTGTTCCTTCACTGTGTCCTAATCCTTCTTCAAAGAAGGAACGTCTGTTGCACAATCTTGATGTGGTTCGTGCTTTAAAGTTCTACTTACAAGCAACCAAAGATTTCCGTCAAACATCTTCATGGTTTGTTGTTTATTCTGGTAAGCGGAAAGGCCAAAAGGCTACGGCTACCTCTCTTTCTTTTTGGCTGAAAAGCATCATCCGTTTGGCTTATGAGACTGCTGGCCAGCAGTCTCCTGAAAGGATTACTGCTCATTCTACTAGAGCAGTGGCTTCCACCTGTGCTTTTAAAAATGAGGCTTCTGTTGAACAGATTTGTAAGGCGGCGACTTGGTTTTCGCTTCATACTTCTTCCAAATTTTACAAATTCGATACTTTTGCTTCTTCGGAGGCTATTTTTGGGAGAAAGGTTCTACAAGCAGTGGTGCCTTCCGTTTAAGGTACCTGTCTTGTCCCTCCCTTCATCCGTGTCCTAAAGCTTTGGTATTGGTATCCCACAAGTATGGATGAATCCGTGGACTCGATACATCTTGCAAGAGAAAACAGAATTTATGCTTACCTGATAAATTTCTTTCTCTTGCGATGTATCGAGTCCACGGCCCGCCCTGTCTGTTTAAGACAGGTAGTATATTTTTATTTTTAAAAAAACTTCAGTCACCTCTGCACCCTATAGTTTCTCCTTTTTCTTCCTAGCCTTCGGTCGAATAACTGGGGGGTGGAGCTAAGGGAGGAGCTATATAGATAGCTCTGCTGTGGGTGCTCTCTTTGCCACTTCCTGTTAGGAAGGAGAATATCCCACAAGTATGGATGAATCCGTGGACTCGATACATCGCAGGTAAGCATAAATTCTGTTTCTCTTGTTAAGTGTATCCAGTCCACGGATCATCCATTACTTGTGGGATATATTCCCTTCCCAACAGGAAGTTGCAAGAGGATCACCCACAGCAGAGCTGCTATATAGCTCCTCCCCTCACATGTCATATCCAGTCATTCTCTTGCAACCCTCAACATAGATGGAGGTCGTGAGAGGAGTGTGGTGTTTTATACTTAATTAATTCTTCAATCAAAAGTTTGTTATTTTTAAATGGCACCGGAGTGTGCTGTTTTTTTCTCAGGCAGTATTTGGAAGAAGAATCTGCCTGCGTTTTCTATGATCTTAGCAGAAGTAACTAAGATCCACTGGCTGTTCTCGCACATTCTGAGGAGTGGGGTAACTTCAGAAAGGGAATGGCGTGCGGGGTCTCCTGCAACTAAGGTATGTGCAGTAAAATATTTTTCTAAGGAATGGAATTGACTAAGAAAATACTGCTGATACCGAAGTAATGTAAGAAAAGCCTTAAATGCAGTAAAAGTGACTGGTATCAGGCTTATTAATGTATGTGCAGTAAAATAATTTTCTAAGGAATGGAATTTGACTAAGAAAATGCTGCTAATACTGAAGTAATGTAGTAAAGCCTTAAATGCAGTAGAAGCGACTGGTATCAGGCTTATCAATAAGAGATACATACTCTTAAAAAAGGATGTTTAAAACGTTTTCTGGCATGTTTAATCGTTTTTTTGAGGTACATTGGTGATAAAACTTATTGGGGCATAATTTTTTCCACATGGCTGACTTATTTTCTGCATAGAAACAGTTAACTGAGGCTTCCCACTGTTGTAATAAGGAGTGGGAGGGGCCTATTTTAGCGCTTTTTTGCGCAGTAAAAATTCAGACTCAGTCTTCCTGCTTCTTCCTGCATGATCCAGGACGTCTCTAGAGAGCTCAAGGGACTTCAAAAGTCATTTTGAGGGAGGTAATCAGTCACAGCAGAGCTGTGACAGTGTGTTTGACTGTGTTAAAAAACGTTTTTTTCTCTATTGATTATCCGTTTTGGGTATTAAGGGGTTAATCATCCATTTGCAAGTGGGTGCAATGCTCTGCTAGCTTAATACATTTACTGTGAAAATTTGGTTGCTATAACTGATTTGGTTCATTGTTATTTCAACTTGAGACAGGTTTTGTGCTTCTTAAAGGTGCAGTAGCGTTTTTTTATATTGCTTGTAAACTTATTTTAAAGTGTTTTTCCAAGCTTGCTAGTCTCATTGCTAGTCTGTTTAAACATGTCTGACTCAGATGAATCTGTTTGTTCATTATGTTTGAAGGCCAGTGTGGAGCCCCATAGAAATATGTGTACTAAATGTATTGATTTCACTTTAAATAATAAAGGTCAGTCTTTATCTGTAAAAGAATTATCACCAGACAACGAGGGGGAAGTTATGCCAACTAACTCTCCTCACGTGTCAGTACCTTCGCCTCCCGCTCAGGAGACGCGTGCTAATATGGCGCCAAGTACATCAGAGACGCCCATAGCAATCACTTTACAGGACATGGCTACAATCATGAATAATACTCTGACAGAAGTATTATCTAGGTTGCCAGAATTAAGAGGCAAGCGCGATAGCTCTGGGATTAGGACAGAGCGCGCTGGTGCTGTGAGAGTCATGTCCGATACTGCGTCACAGTTTGCAGAACATGAGGACGGAGAGCTTCATTCTGTGGGTGACGGATCTGATCCAGGGAAACCGGATTCAGAGATCTCTAATTTTAAATTTAAGCTTGAGAACCTCCGTGTATTGCTAGGAGAGGTTTTAGCTGCTCTAAATGACTGTAACACAGTTGCAATTCCAGAGAAATTGTGTAGGCTGGATAGATACTATGCGGTGCCGATGTGTACTGACGTTTTTCCTATACCTAAAAGGCTTACAGAAATTATTAGCAAGGAGTGGGATAGACCCGGTGTGCCCTTTTCCCCACCTCCTATATTTAGGAAAATGTTTCCAATAGACGCCACTACTCGGGACTTATGGCAGACGGTCCCTAAGGTGGAGGGAGTAGTTTCTACTTTAGCTAAGCGTACCACTATCCCGGTGGAGGATAGTTGTGCTTTTTCGGATCCAATGGATAAAAAATTAGAAGGTTACCTTAAGAAAATGTTTGTTCAACAAGGTTTTATCTTGCAGCCTCTTGCATGCATTGCGCCTGTCACTGCTGCTGCGGCATTCTGGTTTGAGTCTCTGGAAGAGGCCATTCACACAGCTCCATTGGATGAAATTATGGACAAGCTTAAAGCACTTAAGCTAGCTAATGCATTTGTTTCTGATGCCATTGTACATTTAACTAAACTAACGGCTAAGAACTCTGGATTCGCCATCCAGGCGCGGAGAGCGCTATGGCTTCAATCCTGGTCAGCTGACGTGACTTCTAAATCTAAATTACTTAATATTCCTTTCAAGGGGCAGACCTTATTCGGGCCCGGCTTGAAGGAAATTATTGCTGACATTACTGGAGGTAAGGGTCATACCCTTCCTCAGGACAGGGCCAAATCAAAGGCCAAACAGTCTAATTTTCGTGCCTTTTGAAATTTCAAGGCAGGAGCAGCATCAACTTCCTCCGCTCCAAAACAGGAAGGAACTGTTGCTCGTTACAGACAGGCCTGGAAAACTAACCAGTCCTGGAACAAGGGCAAGCAGGCCAGAAAACCTACTACTGCCCCTAAGACAGCATGAAGGAACGGCCCCCTATCCGGAAACGGATCTAGTGGGGGGCAGACTTTCTCTCTTCGCCCAGGCGTGGGCAAGAGGTGTCCAGGATCCCTGGGCGTTGGAGATCATATCTCAGGGATATCTTCTGGACTTCAAGGCTTCTCCTCCTCGAGGGAGTTTCTATCTATCAAGGTTATCAGAAAACCAGTTAAAGAAAGAGGCATTCCTACGCTGTGTACAAGACCTCCTAGTAATGGGGGTGATCCACCCGGTTCCGCGGACGGAACAAGGGCAGGGATTTTACTCAAATCTGTTTGTAGTTCCCAAGAAAGAGGGAACCTTCAGACCAATCTTGGACCTAAAGATCTTAAACAAATTCCTAAGAGTTCCATCATTCAAAATGGAAACTATTCGAACCATCCTACCCATGATCCAAGAGGGTCAGTACATGACCACAGTGGACTTAAAGGATGCCTACCTTCACATACCGATTCACAAAGATCATTATCGGTACCTAAGATTTGCCTTTCTAGACAGGCATTACCAGTTTGTAGCTCTTCCCTTTGGGTTAGCTACGGCCCCGAGAATCTTTACAAAGGTTCTGGGCTCACTTCTGGCGGTTCTAAGACCGCGAGGCATAGCGGTGGCTTCGTATCTAGACGACATCCTGATACAGGCGTCAAGCTTTCAAATTGCCAAGTCTCATATGGCATTTCTGAGGTCGCATGGGTGGAAAGTGAACGTGGAAAAGAGTCTATCACCACTCACAAGAGTCTCCTTCCTAGGGACTCTTATAGATTCTGTAGAGATGAAAATTTACCTGACTGAGTCCAGGTTATCAAAACTTCTAAATGCTTGCCGTGTCCTTCATTCCATTCCATGCCCGTCAGTAGCTCAGTGCATGGAAGTAATCGGCTTAATGGTAGCGGCAATGGACATAGTGCCATTTGCGCGCCTGCATCTCAGACCGCTGCAATTATGCATGTTAAGTCAGTGGAATGGGGATTACTCAGATTTGTCCCCTCTACTAAATCTGGATCGAGAGACCAGAGATTCTCTTCTCTGGTGGCTTTCGCGGGTCCATCTGTCCAAGGGCATGACCTTTCGCAGGCCAGATTGGACGATTGTAACAACAGATGCCAGCCTTCTAGGTTGGGGCGCAGTCTGGAACTCCCTGAAGGCTCAGGGGTCGTGGACTCAGGAGGAGAAACTCCTCCCAATAAATATTCTGGAGTTAAGAGCAATATTCAATGCTCTTCTAGCTTGGCCTCAGTTAGCAACACTGAGGTTCATCAGATTTCAGTCGGACAACATCACGACTGTGGCTTACATCAACCATCAAGGGGGAACCAGGAGTTCCCTAGCGATGTTGGAAGTCTCGAAGATAATTCGCTGGGCAGAGTCTCACTCTTGCCACCTGTCAGCGATCCACATCCCAGGCGTGGAGAACTGGGAGGCGGACTTTCTAAGTCGCCAGACTTTTCATCCGGGGAAGTGGGAACTTCATCCGGAGGTGTTCGCTCAACTGTTTCATCGTTGGGGCAAACCAGAACTGGATCTCATGGCGTCTCGCCAGAACGCCAAGCTTCCTCTTTACGGATCCAGGTCCAGAGACCCGGGAGCGGCACGGATAGATGCCCTAGCAGCCCCTTGGGTTTTCAACATGGCTTATGTGTTTCCACCGTTTCCGCTGCTGCCTCGACTGATTGCCAAGATCAAACAGGAGAGAGCATCGGTGATTCTGATAGCGCCTGCGTGGCCACGCAGGACCTGGTATGCAGACCTAGTGGACATGTCGTCCTGTCCACCATGGTCTCTGCCCCTGAGGCAGGACCTTCTAATACAAGGTCCTTTCAACCATCCAAATCTAATTTCTCTGAAGCTGACTGCATGGAGATTGAACGCTTGATCCTATCAAAGAGTGGCTTCTCAGAGTCAGTTATTGATACCTTAATACAGGCACGGAAGCCTGTTACCAGAAAAATCTACCATAAGATATGGCGTAAATACTTATATTGGTGCGAATCCAAGAGTTACTCATGGAGTAAGGTTAGGATTCCTAGGATATTGTCCTTTCTACAAGAGGGTTTGGAAAAGGGCATATCTGCTAGTTCGTTAAAGGGGACAGATTTCTGCTCTGTCTATTCTTTTGCACAAGCGTCTGGCAGAAGTTCCAGACGTCCAGGCTTTTTGTCAGGCTTTGGCCAGGATTAAGCCTGTGTTTAAAACTGTTGCTCCTCCGTGGAGCTTAAACTTGGTTCTTAAAGTTCTTCAAGGAGTTCCGTTTGAACCCCTTCATTCCATTGATATTAAACTTTTATCTTGGAAAGTTCTGTTTTTGATGGCTATTTCCTCGGCTCGAAGAGTCTCTGAGTTATCTGCCTTACATTGTGATTCTCCTTATCTGATTTTCCATTCAGACAAGGTAGTTCTGCGTACTAAACCTGGGTTTTTACCTAAGGTAGTTTCTAACAGGAATATCAATCAAGAGATTGTTGTCCCATCATTGTGCCCTAATCCTTCTTCAAAGAAGGAATGTCTTTTGCATAATCTGGACGTAGTCCGTGCCCTCAAGTTCTATTTACAGGCAACTAAAGATTTTCGTCAAACTTCTTCCCTGTTTGTCGTTTACTCTGGACAGAGGAGAGGTCAAAAAGCTTCGGCAACCTCTCTCTCTCCTTTTGGCTTCGTAGCATAATACGCTTAGCCTATGAGACTATTGGACAGCAGCCCCCTGAAAGAATTACAGCTCATTCTACTAGAGCTGTGGCTTCCACCTGGGCCTTTAAGAATGAGGCCTCTGTTGAACAGATTTGCAAGGCTGCGACTTGGTCTTCGCTTCACACCTTTTCAAAATTTTACAAATTTGACACTTTTGCTTCTTCGGAGGCTGTTTTTGGGAGAAAGGTTCTACAGGCAGTGGTTCCTTCCGTTTAAGTTCCTGCCTTGTCCCTCCCATCATCCGTGTACTTTAGCTTTGGTATTGGTATCCCACAAGTAATGGATGATCCGTGGACTGGATACACTTAACAAGAGAAAACATAATTTATGCTTACCTGATAAATTAATTTCTCTTGTAGTGTATCCAGTCCACGGCCCGCCCTGTCTTTTTAAGGCAGATCTAAATTTTAATTAAAACTCCAGTCACCACTGCACACTATGGTTTCTCCTTTCTTGTTTTGTTTCGGTCGAATGACTGGATATGACATGTGAGGGGAGGAGCTATATAGCAGCTCTGCTGTGGGTGATCCTCTTGCAACTTCCTGTTGGGAAGGGAATATATCCCACAAGTAATGGATGATCCGTGGACTGGATACACTACAAGAGAAATAAATTTATCAGGTAAGCATAAATTGTTTTTTCTATGGTTGGAATGGATATATTGTTACAAATAACTACAATAACCATACTCAATGGAAATATGATCCACACTCAAGGTGATATAGCCATACTTATGTTCAACAATAATCACATATGCAGAGTATCCTTACAAATAAAATGTGTGTATATATAAGGAGAAATACTGTAAACATGCATAATCGTGTAGTTAGGACTATATGCTATATTCTACAATAACAACTACTCTGGAAGATTCTATGTTCAGAACTGAAAAAAGTAACTTCACAATGTACTTCTGCTCCTTTTCAAGTTATTTATTATATTGTTAGAATTCACCATGTAACCTTACCTTTGTCTTGTTATGTGAAATTGTCATTTATTTTGAAAAATCAATAAATATTTTTTTTTTTAAAAAAACGTGCGTTATCACTAAACCATACTTCCTTTTTCCTACCCCAGTTTCTATGCGGATTTTGGACCCCTTAACCTGGCTATGTTGTACCGATACTGCTGCAAGCTAAATAAAAAAGTAAAGGTGAGCACTTTCACATGCTATTGGTTACATTGACTAGACGTTATACATTAAACCTAACCACTTCAGTGTGTGTTTTTTAGGGCAATACTTAAACTACTCTTTCAGGTTTAATATGGATTAAGTGATTTGTAAAGTCGTGTTGAGGGCTCCACTGGAACCTCTGACAATTGAAATAATTTTTTATTGAATTGTATTAGAATGAAAATATCAGTTTCAAATTCAATTTTGGGAATCAAGTTTGTATTTTCTGTATAAATGTTACATCTGATAAAGGGAAAGAAAATAGGTTATCTCAGCAGTGTACTCCAAAAATATGTAAGGTATATTATTGAATATTACTAACTAATAATATTATCAAATATTTAATATTTAATCCCAAGTAATAACTAAGTTCTGATAGGTGTAAATATTATGAACACTGCAACTGTATTTATGCAGCAACTAGGGTATCAATTATAATCAAATATATAACTGATTTATTACAATAATAAAATATAAAACAAGCCATACAAATCTTTAAATTTAATATAGAATTAAATAGTCTCTTACGCTTACTTAACTATGCTTAGTTAGCGAATATAAGCAAAATATTACAATAAAAATCTTAACTACAATTCAACAGATTGATTGGGTTCCCTTGAACAATGTAACTAACCATACAGCTCATTTCCCATAGGTGTGTATTAGTCATTTCCGAATCCCTAGTCCCTATGTAATATCATGTTCATACATTTGTACGTCTGATGCATGTAATAAACATGTAATTTATTCTAAACATAATCAGCCGTCTTATATTCAGCATATTGGTTTAGCAAGCATTATAAATACCATTATTACACATAAGTCATTTCATAGTTGGTATAATGTGCTAGACAAATGGTTATCCTAGACTTATATATTGGTATATTTATACAGTACTGATGTGTATTAACCAACTGAATATTATATGCACAAGTTATTTCATGTACAATCATAATTTTATATGTTACGTAGTATCCGTTCCCCTGAAAATAGTTTTTCTGCTAAATTCAGAATAGTAATAGAGTCTGGGTATTTGTATACTGACCCAGTATGTATGTATTAACTCTCAAGTGTGAAATGGTTCATTATCCCGTTCATCCTGTATATTGCATTCACCAGTAGACCCAACGTCTGTCACCATAAGGGGTGTTGGGATTTGTCAATTTTTCATAGAAGTTACCCCATTTATCTGATGGTTTCCATTAATTAAATTAGATTTTAGAACAATAAATATATATTCTATTATAGGCTAAAATATGTTGTGGCAATCTTTTGGTATATGTAAATATTTTACAATTTGAGCAAATGTATTTCCTTTGTTCTCTTAGGCTTCCTGGCATGTTAGTGTATATCTTAACAGCAAGAGGCTGTGTCATGAAGTCTACTGCTTGCCTTTAATAAGTGGGTCTGTGACCTTACATTAGTAAAATTTTATATCCAAAGGAGAATTTCATATTTAAATGAATTTTATATTTTGACATATAGTTTTCAGTTTTCCTCACATGGGAGGGGGGGGGGGGGGTTGAGTGGGAGAGATTGGAAGTTACACTATGGGGGGGAAAGGGGGAATTGGTCGGGAGCATCATAAATAATGATCAGGGGGAGATAGCGGGCACCACTACACTACATTAAAAAAGAAAAATAATAATTATAAAACCAATCAAAATAAAAACTGGGTACTGGCAGACCACGATCAGTACCTAAGATGGCCACCAGTAGTAAGAGGGTGAAGGGTTAAAGAGCTGTTTGGGTGGGATCAGAGCAGGGATAGGCAAGGTGTCCGTACACTGGTGTCCATGACTAGCCCTTGCAGTGTCCGCCACAACCTTAGTATATCTTTTCTTTCTCATTTAAATAATAGGAATAAAAAAAAAATATGTAGTGTGAATAAAGTTAGTAGCTTGTCAAGAGACTGCTAGCAATATTGGGTGATAAGTCATGGAATAAATAAATAAAGTCTGAGTGAAATACTGGATGTGCATCTGTATAATAGCACCCAGCTCTATACAAAGACACAGTAGTGACACTGGCTTATGGGTATAGCCAGACAAGGGCTGGTTATAGGGTCAGTGGTATCTGCATCAGAATAACACCCAGAGCTATATAATGACACAGTAATGACACTGGCACATGGGTATAGCCAGAGGGGGGCTGGTTATAGGGTCAGTGGTATCTGCATCGTTATAATAACATCCAGAGCTGCAGTATATAATGACACAGTAGTGACACTGGCACATGGGTATAGCCAGAGGAGGGCTGGTTATAGGATCAGTGGTATCTGCATCAGTATAATAATACCAAGCACTATAAAATAATGTTTTTAATTTCAAATGTACCTTGGTGTTCTTCACTAAGGTCTGTACTTTGGAAAATGTCCGCCACAGCCTTTGTCTGTGCTTATCCCTGGATCAGAGTGGTGTGAGGGTTGAGTGATCACTACACTGTGAGGACAATAAAAAATGCCCAAAACTGCATACTGGCAGACCTTCCACCAGCACATGAGAGAGAGCTGTTTGGGAAGGATCAGGAAGTGGGAGGTGTCAGATGGGAGGGTAATCTCTGCATCAAAAATTAAGCTCACAAGCTAATTGATTTAAGCCCTTCACTCCCAGGAATTTCATGTAAGGTGTGTAGCTGCAATTCTAATTGCCAAAAAGCAATGGCAAAGTCATGCATATCTGATATTTCTGAACAAAGGGGACCTAGAGGAGGTTTTATAACCATTTGTCATATAACTGCAGTAGTTTAAATAATTTCGGTGAGAAACTCAGTTTGCAAAAAAGTAAAAAAACAAAACAAAATTAATATAATTTTTATATGTATCTGAAGGCGAAAATAGTGGCATCAAATATACCAAAATGGGCCTGGTTTTCATAGGTAAATCAAAAGCTCTATTTCTGATGGCAAAAATGCTAAAAATTCTTTGGTATTTTGGGCAAGTTTTTCTCTGAAATTATTTCTGTTAGTGTTTTTTCTTTGCTATTTTTTGTTAAAGGATACACCTAGGTTGGCTCATAAAGGGCCAAGGAGCATGTATGTGTTTTTAGACAGCAGCATTGTAACACTGCCATAGATTGTTGCAAGCATTATTATCATAGAATACTTAAGACACGTGCATGCTCCTGCGCTCTTATGAGCCTGCCCAGATTAAATCTTCAACAAAGGTTTCCCTAGAGAACATAGAACATTTAATAGGCGTAAATTGGAAAGTTGTTTAAATTGTAATGTTTCGTCTAAACCAGTGTACCCCAAACGCAGTACTCTTGTACCCCGAATGCGGTGCTCACGTGCCCCAAACAGGCCTGGTTTTGATTATAGCTGAACTAGTGCACAGGTGAAATAATCGGCTGATGGGTGAGAGCAGGTTAGTAACCATGGTGTTGCTGATCAGCCGATTACTTCACCTGTGCACTGGTTCAGCTATAATGAAAACATGGGCTGTTGGGTGTACGTGAGGACCGCGTTTTGAAAACAGTTAAGTCACAATGAACCTTATGGTTTAGACGCAGTGTTCTTTTAAGATGGGCTTCCTAATGCAGCTTTTGAGGAGTAGTTTGGTCCCAGATAGAATTCTAGACTGTTGGTATATTAGGGCAGGCACTTCCTATCTAATATTTAATTTTATGTTTGGTACATTGACCTAGCTATGCAAATAAGTTATATATTTCTAAGGTATGAAAAAAGCACTTCAGCTTATCATGTACTACAAACAAATGCTATGAAGTAGAGATATATATGTACGGTAACATGTCAATGTATATATTTATTTTTATTTTTTCGTTGGTATACAGTTTCCCTTCAGATATTTATGTGTAAGTATTTTCGTCTGACTGGTTGTCCTAACTAGAATTAACTTGCAAGTTATTGTTTAATGTTTGTTTTTTTTTTGCAGGCATGCATATTTTGGTTGCTGGATTTTAAAACTTTTTTTTCTACATTTGTTGTCTCCTTTGTTATATGTAAACTCTACTACATATTTATCTTTCTCTTTGTTCAGTCTTTTTCTTTGGCTAAGAAGAAAATAATTCATTATACCAGCTGTGATCCGAAAAAGCAAGCCAATGCCGCATTCTTAATAGGAAGCTATGCTGTGAGTATTCAAACTTTTACCCTGCCTAGGAGATGTCTGCAGTCCCAAGAGACAGAGTAATTCCTGATGGTTGTTTATCTATAAAACCAAAATATAGTTAATGTGGTTTGAAAACTCCTAGTTTGTTTTGATTCAAAGTTTTTTTTATTTTTGTTTTTTTTTTAAGACACATTCATGGATCACCATTTCTGAACATTTTAATTATTGCAAAATTGTATAAATAAAATGCCCAATGCTCTAAAGCTCTCTGGTCTGGCAAGATTAAAGGGACACTAAACCCAATTTTTTTCTTTCATGAATCAGAGCATGCGATTTTAAGCAACTTTCCAATTTACTCCTATTATCATTTTTTTTTTCTTCATTCTCTTGCCTTTTTTTTATTTAAAAAGCAGGAATTTAAACCTTAGGAGCTGGACCATTTTAGGTTCAGCACCATGGATAGCGCTTGCTTATTGGTGGCTATATTTAGCAAACCAATAAGCAAACATAACCCAGGTTCTAAACCAAAAATGGGCCAGCTCCTATGCTTTACATTCCTGCTTTTTAAATAAAGATAGCAAGAGAATGAAGAAAAGTTGCTTAAAATTGTATGCTCTATCTAAATAAAAAAAAAATTGGGTTTAGTGTCCCTTTAACCTTGTCAGTAATGCAAGGTCCCTCAGTTTTTATTTTGAGAGCTGTTTAGCAAGGATATGTGTGTGTGTGTGTGTATGTATATATTCTCATATCATTCTTTAGAGAGATGCATTAATTTCATATAAATATATAATCATCACAGTGATGACTTAATGTCAATATGTAGATACCTGTTCATAGTATTTTAATATATGTAATAGCTGAAAGGTTGGGTACTAATCAAGTTGTTTTCACCCCACTTGCTTTCAATATAATATTTATTTTTTTATTTTTTTATTAATACAGATAATTTATTTAAACAAACTCCCAGAAGATATACATAGAATTTTACAAGGCTTAAATATAAACTTCCTTGCGTTTAGGTAAGTGCAGACTATTACTTAATGAACGTTAGACTGCATGGTCAAATTAGGCTGATGTATATGTTTCCTTTTTATTACTATTGGGAAGAAAGTGCACCACAGAGAATTGCACTATAGTGGCTTTTGGTTTTTTAAGTTTTCAACAGCAGTCGCTAAGATTCCAAGTGTTGATCTTCTGTAATGCTGTAATTAGAACACAGCAAGAATTATTACAGTCAGGTAGTCTGAGAGGTTATCATAAAGGGGCTTTCTTTCATACAGGTGGTATTGTTAATTACTCTTGTCTACCACTAGCAGGAGGCAAAGATTCCCAAACTCCAAGAGCTCTATAAAACCCCTCCCACTTCACACATACCTCAGTCTTTATTTTGGTGGTTGAAGAATGAAGGTGTGCATATGATTCTTCAGAGAGAGGGGTTCTCAGTCTATATTGAGGCCCGGTTTCCACTAAATAGAGTATAGTGCTTCTCATAGGGATGTATTTGGGGTATGGTTTATTATTCTTTGTTTCAGCTCTGGGAAACCTTTCATAAAACCTCTATAATCGGTCGCAGGGACTTGTCTCTTCTACCTCCCTTAAGGGATCTACAATATACTCCTATTCCATAACCTCTGCTGATATGTTTTAAGTACTTGTCTGGTTGTCTGCTACTTGATTGCTATTGGACAAGTTTCTACTGGTAAGTATTGGCACTTTTAAAAAAAAAAAATTAAATGTTTATCTAAATGTGTTGTTATATATGGCCCTGGGACTGATCCTTTTTAACTATTACCTTGCATTTTTGGCACACTTAGTCGGGTTTACGTTTATTGGGCTAGCGCACATTCCTTCAGTCTGTTCCAGATCCCGGACTATAGTTTTAGGGATATTGAATAGGATTCACAACAAGGCCTCTTAGACTAAGGTTTTTTTTATGTCCGATGTTCCAAGGAATCTAGTAAAAGCTTTTCTGATTGTTCCAGTTCCTTTGCTGGAACAGGGGATGGGATTTTATTCAAATATTTTCATTGTTCCAAAGAAGAAATGTACTTTCAAACCAGTTCTTGATCTAAAGCCTCTGAACAAATTTGTAAGAATTCCATCTTTCAGACTATCAGGACAATTCTGCCTTTTTGTTCAGCTAGATCAGTTCATGTCCACATTAGATTTTAAGTGTGCGTTACCTTCATGTTCCAATTCACGGAGAACATTACTAGTTTCTGAGGTTTGCATTTCTGGATAAGCATTTTCAGTTTTGTTGCTCTACCATTTGGCTTGGCTATAGCTCCAAGAACACTTACAAAGGTTCTGGGTGCTCTTTTGTCTGTGATCAGAACTTGTTATTGCATTGTTTCTTTACCTGGACGATATCTTGGTTCAAGCTCCATCTTTTACTTTTAGCAGAATCTCACACCAACTGTTTCTTCAACTTCAACAGCATGGTTGGAGGATCAATTTTCCAAAGAGTTCTTTGGTTCTTCAGCCAAAAGGTAACTTTCATGGGTTTCCGAATAACAGAGCAGAGAAGGTTAAGATTAGGTGTCAGCTTGTCTAAACCTTCAGTCTCTCTCGTTTCCTTCAGTGGCTCTGTGGCTCTGTGTATGGAAGTACTAGGTCTCGTGATTGCAGCCTCAGCTGCAATTCCATTTGCTTGATTTCACATGAGGCCTCTTCAGCTTTGCATGATGCGTCAATGGTGTAGGAATTATACTCGGCTGTCCCAAAAGATATTTTTGGATCCCAGTACAAGTCGGTCTCTAACTTGGTGGTGGAATCATCAGTTTATTATTCAGGGAGGCTTCTTTTTCTCATCCTACCTGGAATGGGATCATTACAGATGCAAGGTTTCAGGTTGGGGAGCTGTCTGTGGGTCTCTGACAGCACAGAGGGTTTTGGATCCTCTGGAGGCAAGGTTAACAATCAATGTTCTAGAACTCTGTGCAATTTTCAGAGCCCTTCAAGTTTGGCCACTGACTGAAAATGCAGATGAGACTCCCTTTTCAACAGACAATGTCACAGCAGTAGCTTATATCAACCATCGGGGGGAACTCGCAGTTCTCTGGCAATAATAGAGGTATCTCAGATTTTCTCCTGGGCTGAAGCTAATTCTTGTCTAATTCCTGCAATTCACATCCCAGGAATGAACAATTGGGAGGCAGATTTTCTTAGTCGTCACTCTATATACATCAAGGGGAGTGGTCTCTTCACCAGGATGTGTTCAATCAGATTGCCGATCTTTGGGGTTTCCCAGAGATAGTTGTGATGGCCTCTTGTTTGAACAACAAACTTCCCAGATACTTTGCAAGGTACAGGGATCCTCAGG
Organism: Bombina bombina; assembly: GCF_027579735.1. NCBI lineage: Eukaryota > Metazoa > Chordata > Amphibia > Anura > Bombinatoridae > Bombina > Bombina bombina. The sequence goes on from NC_069500.1 coordinate 553,693,427, forward strand.
CAGAGTTAGTGGATGCTCTAGTAGTTCCTTGGTCATTTCAGCCTGCTTATCTGTTTCCACCTCTGGTTCTTTTTCCCAAAATGATCTCCAAGATAAGGCTAGAGAAGTCCTCTTTAATCCTGATAGCCCCAGCTTGGCCTTGCAGGATTTGGTATGCGGATTTGGTTCATATGTCCAGTTGCCCTTCCTGGCCTCTAACTCTACGGCCAGACATTCTGTCCCAAAGTCTTTTTTTTTTTTTTCGACCGGATCATAAGTCTAAACTTTATGGCATGGAAATTGAACGCTTAGTTTTGAGACATACGGGTTTCTCTGATTCTGATTTGAAACCCTGATTCAGGCTTGTAAGCTTGTTACTAGGAAAATCTATCACATGGTCTAGAAGGCCTTTATTTCTTGGTGTATAAATCATGTTTTTCCCTGGCATTCTTTCAGGATTCCTAGGATTTTGCCGGCTGGTCTAGATAAGGGCTTATCTGTCAGTTCTCTGAAAGGGCAGATTTCAGCTCTTTCAGTTTTGTTCCACAAAAATATTGCTACTCTTCCTGATGTTGTTTTGTTCAGGCTTTGGTTCATATCAAACCTGTTTTCAAGCCTATTTCTCCTCCATGGAATCTTAACCTAGTGTTAAATTGACAGTTGAGTTAAAATATTAAACTTTCATGATTTAGATAGGGCATGAAATTGTAAACAACTTTCCAATTTTACTTGTATCATCATTTACTTGTTCTTTTGATATTCTTTGTTGAAAGCTAAACCTAGCTCATATGCTAATTTCTAAACCCTTGAAGGCTGCTTCTTATCTCAGGGCATTTTTCACAGCTACAGGGCGTTAGTTCATGTGTGCAGGTAACATTGTGCTCACACACGTGGAATTACCTAGGAGTCAGTATTGTTTGCCTAAAATGTCTGTCAAAAGAACTGAAATAAGGGGGCAGTCTGCAGAAGCTTAGATACAAGGTAATCGCAGAGGTAAAAAGTATATTAATGTACCCGTTTTGCAAAACTGGGGAATGGGTAATAAAGGGAGTAGACTGTTTCTTTAAAGGATTACTTTCTGTTATAATTTTTAAGCTAAACAACTAACATATTAAAGTTAATAAACATTAATTAAAACCTACTGACCTATATTTTCTCCAAAACAAAGTTTCATAACGTTCTAAAAGTTATATATTTTATTCGCCGATGATGTCACGTTATCCTGCCCACTATTTTCAGCACTGCATGTTCAAAATACTTAAACCAATAACTTTGTGTTTAAAGCGGCATTTTTAAACCTAGGTATTGTAAACGGATTGCTACAGAGCAAAGGATACCCACGGAGTGGGTTTGGAAAACAATTACATTTGCAGACAAGATTTCTGATGTACGGTAGAGATATTTTAATGAAATGCTATTGATAAAAAGCGTATTTGGGGTAGTTAGTTAGTAACAGACATAGAAAATATTTACTTACAGTGGCCCTTTAATGGTTTTGCAGGCTTCTTCTTTTGAACCTATGCATAAATTGGACATTAAACTAATTTCTTGGAAAGTGTATTTTCTTTTGGCCATTTCTTCTGCTAGAAGAGTTGTCTGCTCTTTCTTGTGAACCTTCATCTGATTTTTTTCATCAGGATAAGGTTGTTTTACGGACCTTATTTGTTTGCCTATGGTTGTTTCTATAGACAACTTTAGCAGAGAGATTGTTCTTTCTTTGTATCCTAATCCTAAGAATGCTTCTGAAAGATCTTTGCATGTTTTTATGGCATTGAAATAGTATGTTGATGCTTCTAAGGATTTTAGACAAACTTCTATTTTTTTTTTTTTTTTTTTCTGGCCCTAGGAAAGGTCAGAAGACTTCTATTTCTTTAGTCTATTGGTTAAAGCTTTTGATTTACAGAGCTTATTTGGTTACTGCACATTCTACTAGGTCAGTTACCGCCACTTGGTCTTTGAAGAATGAGGCTTCAGTTGATCAAATTTGCATTGCAGCTACTTTGGGGTCGATTTTTCAACCCCTTCACCTGCCTATGACTGCAGGTTCTCACAAGAGAACCTGCAGTCCATATTTATGAAGCAGTGGTCATGAGACCACTGCTTCCCTAACTTTTTGCCACCTCTTATCTCCATGGTCTTGTCCGACCGGGGAGATGACAGCTCCTGCCCGCGCGTGAATGTGCAATGCTGAATTATGGCAGCAGAATTCAGCCCGCCAGAGGTGAGCTGCAGCGGATAGGGGCGCGTATCTGCCCCCTTATCCGCCACAGCTTCATAAATCGACACCAAAATGGTACAATTTAATAAGAGGTATGCAAAGACTACAAAGAAATGGCCAAAAGAAAAAACACTTTCCAAGAAATTAGCATACCTTTGTCGTCTTTGCATACCTCTTATAAAATTGCACCATTTTGATGTTTTTGCTTCTTCTGAAGCTGCTTTTGGTAGAAAGGTTCTTCAGTCATTTGAGACAAAAAAGAAAAAATCAACAAAATAGTATAACAAGCACTATACATGATCAAGGTAAGCAGTTTCCGCACAGTGGATACACAATTGACCTGTAAATCACCTATAACAACAAGTGATAATTGTACAATACTTAGTTATCTATAACTTGAGAATCTCGTTTTATAACATATTGAGTAGCATTTAACAGTGGTTAATTTAATGGCTACTCATGAGCCAATTGATATAGGAAACAATACAGCATCTAAAATGATAACCACAAAAATTATACATTTCCAGTAATATATTTTAGAATGAGAACATTGCACTAATGTACAAGACCATCTATAATTGTTTGGCACCTTTATCTCAAGACATTTGGGTGTTCCTCAGAGAGGAGAATAATAAAAGGATTGGAAAAAATAAAATAGTTAATGTCTAAGCCCTCTGTCCTTATTTCTTATAACAAGGTATCTTCATTTGACCAGCATCAGCGGGTAAACACCGCTCGGTAGTAGTCAAAAGAAGAGGCGAAGAGAAAGAAAGAGGTGTCAAGGTTCTAATGCAGCAATGTTTTATACATGTTGGAAACAGTATGGGGGGGGGGGGGGTATTATGAAGCGAATATGGATGAAATATGAGCCCAGGCCTAAGCCTGCGTGTGGCAATGGGGATGGGAAGGCGGAGCCAACATGAGCAGAACTATTACTTAATGTGAACATAATTTTGTTTAACAGAACCTATGTGCTTAAAGAAGGTAAGCATAGAAACAAAGTCGCACATGCTAAAATAACAAGTAATATTAAGCTATTTTTAAATCAACTTAAGAAGCCTAGTGACTTTTAACTGAATCAGCAATGTAGATTTTTATTTTTATATTAAATGAAGTGGTAATTGTCACAAACATTAAATGATAAAGACAGAATGCTTGAAGAGTAGTATGACTTGACTCCTGAAGCACAGTAGATAACAATTTGGTAGTGTAGTTAAGGGGATGATTCTGGGAAAGACTAAGAGGTATATGGTATATTATACATGTATGAGGTTATAAGAGTAAACTTACAGGGCCGTTGTGATTTGTGTTTTACGTGAAAGCTGCTGAAGTGAGTTGGAAAGGTATACTTCACTCGCATATGAGTAGAGGTTAACTTGCTGCTGTAGTTAAATAGGTTTACAAGGAGTAAGCATGCGTGATTATTATGTGCATTAAAATATAATAATAGTTTTATAACCATTTTAGCTAAAAAAAAGTGTTTTGGTCATTAAAGCTAGTACAAAAGTAAGATGCTCTAATTAAGGGGTAAAGCTAAGTTCTCAATATGAAGCTTTAAAGTACTCAATACTATATAGATGACAACTGCTACTGCCAAGGGATATCCCTATGTTTTAGACCCACAAAGACCTGTGCTTTAGTCCTCTATAAGGAAGTACTTCTTTAAATAAACTAACTTAAGCTAGACAGTATACAGATGTCCTCTTACTACTATAACAAATGACGGTTGTTATGTGGTATCTCATAAAAGTATTAGCTAAACCAGATTTTGTAATATTTAGTCTATAGAGTATGGGCAGACAGGAATCTCTCTAGCTTCCTATTATGTACAAAGTGCAGCAGAGAATTCCTGTGACTATAGTATGGGGAGAGTAAAACAACATAGGGGGATATAGCTTATCTGCATCTAATCAGTTCTCAGCATCTTATATTCTAGCGAGAGTAAACAGAGCCCTTAAGGGGAGCATACCATTGAACCAGGTAGATAATAATAAAGTGACACTTTGATAGGGAGTGTTTAGACCCCCTTGCATATAACAGTTCGTCCCAATACTAGAAAAGCAGGTATTAGGGGTATCCAGAGCAGTTCATCTCTTAACAGACAACTTGTGGGTAGTAAAAAGATCATCCAGTTGAGCCCTTAAATCAGTCCTACATCGCTAGATATCTCTGCCGATGCCTTCTCTCACACAGAAACTTTTAAAAGCAGGGCAGTCAATTGAGTCTAGATACCGTCGTAGGTGGGAGTGATGGCACTGGGGAATCGAATCAGTCAGGTCCCATCTGTGAGAAGTTAGTTTTCCTGTGGGTACGAATCTCTGTGTTTCTTTACCCCTGGCTCCTGGGTCTCCATATTCTGTGCCTGTAATCCGTTTGTCACAATGTGTAATGAATGTACCGGGTTAGCTTTCCAAAGTAAAAGATAGCTTCTCTTCAGGCATATTACGCTAACTCATAGCTGTACCGATGCGATAGTTTGCAAAGGGTTTCATGCAATTATGACAATCCCACCTGATGTTAGCCTTCCGATCATGAGGGTCTGCCACATGTAAGACGCCAAATCCGTCATCTCAAACATTTCCATTGCCAACTCCCCTGATCCCTTGCTCAATGTCCTTCGTAACCCTCGAGGCTGGAACTGAGGTAAGTAACATCGGACTTATGTTTGAGCTCCACAGCAAAACAGCATGCCCACTCTCTCCTGCAAACAGTCCCGTCTGAGCCTTTCTCCTCTGACTGCTCGCCTCGGCGTACGTCTCTGGCTCAATGATGGCCGACTCTTCGTGCAGATTTCTGATCAGAGAATGTAAGGCACCAAACCTCCTGGAAACCTTCTGTGTAAGTCTCGGCAACATCTCACAAATAGGATTATCTTCCTCCATTGCCCTGAATAATTAAGGCTGTAATCGTAAACCGGGTGTAGTTAAATCTCAGTATCTGAAGGGATCAGTGCGACCTGGTTGCTATGCCTTGTCTGCGTAGCGTAAGTTAGTTCAACTTCTTAAGGTCATACCCTCTGCAAATACAGGTTTGATGAGGGTAGTAGCTGTAGATTAAATGTTCAGTTTTTCACATCGTTTCCATAGTGTGAATGGCCAAAATTAACTTTTAAATTACAAAAACATTAGGAGCTCAATGCAGGCACATCCACTCTCTCTGAGCGCTAACTCCGCACCCCCCCGCCCCTCGCCTTTTTATTTTAATTGCATTTATAAACATTTTTTTTAATAGTTGTGGATTTTTTTTTGTTTTTAAATTTCTCTTTGTTGTTACACTCACCACCTGTATGAAAGAAAACATAATTTGTACTTACCTGATAAAGCCATTTCTTTTATGGTGGTGAGAGTCCACGAGACCCCACCCTTGCTTTTTCCTAATTTTAGTTTTTTTTTGCCCCGTTTTTGGCTCTTATTCCTTTTTCTTACCTCATTTGCTTGGCTTTACTTTAGGCTGAGGTATGTGTTAGGGGTTTTATAGAGCTCTTGAGGTTTGGGAATCTTTGCCTACTCTTGGTGGTAGAGAAAAGTCATTTTTTTTTTCGGATAAATTTTATTTAACCCATTTTCCGGGTTCCTGTATCATGTGACATAAATCAACCAATCACAGACTAGTATACGTATACCCTGTGAGATTGTGCACATGCTTTATGATTCAGAAAGAACATGCAGTTTTAAGACTTAGTTTCCCTTGATTGTATATAATATGTGTGTATTAATGTAGCATCTGCCCTTTGTCTCATGTAAAAAAAGATAAAATATATAATAAAAAAATAGTATTTATGTGGCTTATGTTAAATGTGTAGTTTTTGTTTTGTAATGTATATTAGTGTGACACTGACAATGTGTTCTGTTTATAGGGATGCTTCTTTTGGTACCTGTAATTTTCATTTAACACTTCTAGACTGTTTCCATGCTGTGCACAAGGTGAGAGGTTTATCTAATATGTTGTAAAAGATACATAAACACGGATCAGTGCCACCAATCGCATGTAATCATTGTAAGGGCCCTTTGTAGAAAACCTATGCAATATTGCAGTTCTTTCATATATAAATTATGGGGACAGCTAGGCAAACAAAACAGTACACTCTCACATATATCTGCTCTCAAGTAGTCAACAAATTAAAGTATAAAGTCTCCCAATACACATGAGCATTACAATTGTAAGATGAAATTGCCTGCTTTTTCGTTAATGATACAAAATGGCTTGATGGAAAGAAAAGTAAAATTCTTAAATTATAAGTGGATAGCAAGTCTCTCACATGTTCTTTTCTGTTATTGTATCGTATACGCTTTCTGAAATCTGTATTATGATTTTAATTTGCTGTGGCTGTTCGATTGTTTTATGTATTAATTTGTGTTCGTTTGTGATGAAGTCAGAGGAAATTAGTACATTGATTGGTAAATTAGGAAGTGAAAATATTCCTAAAGCTGAATCTGCCTATTGAAGAGTTTGTTGCTTTTTTTTAAATTTATTTTAGGCTTTACAATATGACTTCCTTGATTTCAATTCATTTGATGTAGAGGAATATCAGCATTATGAGGTAAGTGTTTTAAACTTTAAAGGGCTATTAAATACAGCAGAGTTGCATAATTAAAAGACAATGCAGTAACACTTTAAGAAGAGCAGTAGATTTGTTTTTTTTTCTGACAAATTTCTTTTAGTTTCCCTGTCCCCTGTATCATGTGACATCAGCCAATCAGATTCATAGCTGGCACTTGCACAACTTGATAATGCATGATTTTTTTTAACTTCATGCTCCCTCTGTACCAAGAGTTTATAATTTTGTTGCTTTAAGATTAAAGTAATTTGCAAAACTACAGTAAACTAATATAAATTTATTCTTTTAACACTATACCCAACCATTCTTTGTAGTCTACTATTGTCGCTAGTTGCCAAGTTGTGCCTGAGGCATAAGGGCAGTGCTCAAGTATAGAAGTATGCTGCAAGCAGTCTTCTGGTCACTAGACATAATAAAGTAATTGGTCACTAATTACAGTCTCGCTCCTTGCGCAAAACAACCTTTAAAGGGACATAAAAGTAAAAATGTTTAAACTTTCATGGTTCAGATAGAGGAAAAACACTTTCCAAATGACTTCTATTAAACTGAGTTAATTCCTTTTTGTATCCATTGTTGAAGAGCAAATCTAGCTAGGCTCTTAAGCACGGTACTGCAGCAATATTAAAAGCAATGCTGCCCAATCGTTTTCAACAATACATGGCATTGTTTAAAACATTGCTAAACGCATTGCTGCCATATTGTGTACTGGACATGAGCATGCTCCTTAGCTTATCTAGGTTTGCTATTCAACAAAGCATACTGAGAGAACAAAGGATAGTTTCCTAATGGAGGTAAACTATTTTATATTTTGACTTTGACTTTCATGATCAATGCACAAGGAAATTCTTGTGCAGTGTCTCCCTCCTGCTCTGGTACAACCAATTGCATTAGAGGAAAGATTGCCAATCACCCCGGACGAGCAAGTGTTAGGGTGATTCTTCTCGCCACCTCTGAGGTGGTGGGGAGGAAAAAGAAGCGGTTTATGCTTTAATATGTGGCAGCAGGCTCATTATGCAAACCTGCTCCACATAACCAAGAAATCTGAGAATGCAGCTTAATAAATGTAGCCCTTAGAGACGTTCCTAGTATAATTGTATTTAAATTCATGGTATTTAGTACCAGTCAAGTGGGTTTTGGTGCAGTTCACTGCTGGTGGTTCTATGTAGTACACTTTTTTTAATTTATTTATTATTATTCTCCAGCACGGTACCATTTTCCACATCCCACTTTAGCTATTATACAAATCACCAAAGAAAAGACTGTGGTTTGAAGTCTTAAAAAAAACAACCATGTGGGAGTTGGGTCACTGTTGGGACATTCCTAATGTAAAGAGTGGTGTTAATTTTAAACACATCCTACAGAAAAATGTATTGGCAATCAAATGATGATGTGGATGCACACTAATTACACCCCCTTTTTCCTACAGAGGGCTGAAAATGGAGATTTTAATTGGATAATACCTAAGAAGTTTTTGGCTTTCAGTGGGCCTCATCCAAAAAGTAAAATGGAAAATGGTAAGCCGTTCTGTTTTTGTCTCTGTTTATTTAAAAGAAGATAGCAAGAATAAGTATTAGACAAAGAGGTTTGGGAATTTCTACTAGGAAGAAATTTCATTGCAAGTAAGAAATTAGTTGTATGTGTCTGTCTATTGAGAGCTGTAGTAGCTTTCTTTTTCCTAAGATATGGTGAGTCCACAGCATCATCAATTACTAGTGGGAATATCACTCCTGGCCAGCAGGAGGAGGCAAAGAGCACCACAGCAAAGCTGTTAAATGTCACTTCCCTTACCCATAACCCCCCAGTCATTTTCTTTGCCTTCAGTGCAAAGAGGAGGTGAAGTTTTGGTGTCTGGAGAAGATTGGATTTATTTCACTTCAATCAAGATTTTATTATTTTAAAAGCCAGAGTAGGTTTGCTCTCTTTCCTTTCGAGATTGGGTCTAGCCATACTCCACGTTACTCTCTTCAGTGGGGCAGTGGTGGCTTTAAAGCAGTTAGGAACTTGTAAGGTGGGCCTTGCTGCATTTTCTTAACATATGTGCTACCCTGTTATAGAAAGCCAGAGTAGGTTTACTGTTTTTCTTTTTTCTACAGGTCGTAGAAAGCCGTCGTCCTGCCAGTGCATTTTGTCTTCTAGGGTTTGGAGACTATGCACCTAATAAATTTGTACTGCAATTGCTGGGACACAATGTATCCTTTATAAGGATATTTTAAGTCAGGGAGCTGGCACTGCTGCTGTGACAGAGACTATGGTTTTACTTTTTATTGAATTTTAAAGTATATCCCTTTATTGTTTGTGGGCTGTTCTTCTAGGTGCTCCTGGATAATTTATACAATTGTGTGCGCTTCTTTAATTGTATTATGTTGGGGCTGGTATGGTTAATATGAGTAAGACTGTGTGTATAATGTCCGTTATCTTTATTCTCATTATGGGCTGTAAGCTGCAACTGCACGAAGCAGCAACAAGCAAACACTGAGCTCTGACCCAGTCGGCATGTGGCTTTTAAGTTGGTGTTTACTTGCAGCTATCTGCCATTCCAGCATGGTGGGGGACCAGGCTCATATTTTTATTTTTCTGAAGCTATGGCGCACGCTTGCTGTGTGAGAGACATGTCACGTGACCCGCTTCTAGTCATTAGCGGAGCAGAGTCTTTCTCTTTGTGATCTTAGCGTTCTGGCCGTTTTCATATTGTGTTCTTACAGGGCCAAATTGGTCTAGCTTTTTCTGGTGACGGGAAGCAGCCTCAAGTCTGACTATGTTATTACTGTGATTAGTAATAGACATACAAAGTAGGTTTCAGACTTTGTAGGTTAGGCTAGCTGTAAATTGTGGGTTTTGTTACGGCTAGAGAATTATTTGCTGTGTTCTCTTTTGAAAGGTTTCGAATACTATTTTTTTTCTGTTGAGAAAAATTCTTGCGTAGCCACAGTTCTTAAAGTGACAGTACATTTAAGTTCCTTTTTATATTAAATATTAACATTTTAAGATTCTTTTATTTGATAGGACTTCTTGGAGAGGAATCTGTGTTTGTCATGCGTCCTTCAAATTGTTCTAAATTGTCCCCATTTATGCAATTTTATTTATTTAGCTAGATCTCTGGAAATGTAGAGAGAGAGCATTGCTTCTAAGCTCAATGTCTCCTTGGACGTTGCTGTTCAGGCAATGCCACAGCTTCTCCTCTAATGTCCCAAGCCTCAATGGTGTCACATGCAGTGCCCTGTGGTTCCTCTCAATCTCCTTGAGTATATTTGCTTATAGATTTTGCTGTACAGTTAACTTTCGTGGTATCTGTGGCATTATCTAAATTTCCTATATTAAAGGGAAAATGCAAGAGGACATTTAGAGAGTCATATAGTAAGGTTTCTGTTCCGCCTTTTGTTACACAGGTTGCTCTCCTAAAGTGCGAAGGTTTCTCCGGTAACTTGAGGGTGAAATCTGATTGACACAGTATAATTCCTTCATCTGATGCTGAGGGGGTCTCCTTCAGATGTACTGTTAAAGGAGGTTTTGGCTACTTGGACGACATCGATACCCCTGTTGTTAACCTTTGAAAGTTTTCTGAACTTTATAATTCTATGATGTTCCTTCCTATGAGTAAGGGTTTCTAGACGTGCCTTGGATGTTTTCACAGGAATAGAACTAGGGATACCTGTCTCCCGTCCTTTAAAGGATTTTACTGTTGCTGACTCCATTAAGATGCACAGTGCTTTAAGTAGAAGGGAGCTTTTCTACTATGGCTCAGAACTTCGATCCCTATGGAGGGTAGCTTCTCCTTTCACGGATCAATGGATAAGAAGCTGGAGGTTTTATTGTTCATTTTGAGCAATGCCTTGTCTTTTTAGACTTGCTGTACTAGCCCACTGGCCATTGTGGCTGAGAACTGGTCATCTGAGAAGCCTACCTGTGGTTAGTGGTACAGCCAAGGCTTTATAGTCCTGCAGTTGCAGGTTCAATATAGTTTATGTTCCTTCAAATCTACGCTTCTGGCTATTCCTTTCTAGGATGGGACCTTGTTTGGGCTAGGTCTGGCAGAATTTTCCTCTGGCTTTGAGGGTTTTTCTGCCACACGTCAATAGAGTACGACTAACAGAAAGTTTTCCTTTTCCTCTTTCTGCAGGGTCAGTTTTGTCTTTTAGAGTCCATTCTAAGATTTCCTTCCAGAGGCAGATTTCTCCTTCTAGAGTACCTGTAAAGGTATAACGAGAGGCATTCCTTGATCTGGGTTCAGGACTTTCCTCTCTGGGAGTGATAGTTCCAGTCCCAGTCTGGGAACAGGATCTAGGTATTTACCTCCAGTTTCTCAGGTTCTGACCTTCAAAGTAGTATCCATTCTCATTTGGTTTAATAGGGCCTGCTCATAACGAACATAGGCCTGAAGGATGTGTATTAATTGTTCCCATTAATTGTGATTGTCTCAAGTTTCTGAGTCTCGTCATCCTAGAAAGACTCTTTAGGTCCTGGGGTACTGTAAGGGTGTTTTTTTGGACAATATATGTGACTGAACTTGTATTGAAATATATGAATTGTTAGTACTATTATCTAAAGGAAAACTGCTAAGGGACAGGAAACTATAAACAAAGTTTAATTACCTGTTTTGAAACCCCGAGAGCCATTCTAGGGAAATACAGGAAAAGTCTTAGTCAAGGGACCAAAAATTAAAACAAGGCACTTGAGGACATGTGAACGGAGATAACAGTACACATCTCAGTTTCAGCATATATAGAATGATACAAGTTATGGAATGAACATACAGTATTCAAATAGAACAAACTTCAGTTTCTAATCTATACTTAGTGTCTGTTAGCACTGAACTTGTATTGAAATATATGAATTGTTAGTACTATTATCTAAAGGAAAACTGCTAAGGGACAGGAAACTATAAACAAAGTTTAATTACCTGTTTTGAAACCCCGAGAGCCATTCTAGGGAAATACAGGAAAAGTCTTAGTCAAGGCTCTGCAGGTTGGACAGAGACTACTGAACTCTGTCAAAAGATATGCGGGGAAGAAAGAGATCTTCCCTAATCGCACAAAAAAAATGGTGGGGGGCGGAGGGTAGGCCGCAAATAGTGTACATTTCTGATGTACATTGTACATGTACATTTCTGATGGCAGTATACATATCTAGCATCTTTAGTATCCATCTAAATGGCTGCTTCAATTCTATGTAAGAATTACGTTATATAGAGTATGTTCTGACTACACTAGAAACATAAAATATTAGTGAAGCCGCTTAACAATATCTAAAACTGAGTATAAGGGGAGTAGTAAAAGGGGGCTCGAGTGGCATAGGCTAGGGACCGGTATACAATTAATAAACAAGAGCTGTTGATCTCTAAACCCCTGCCATTGTTCTGGAAAACAAACATTAACATAGAACTTCTTAAAGCTTGTTAGGTTACCATAGGCATAGCATTTACAGTAAATATACTTTAGTATGAAGGTATTTTACCTTAAAGTCTCCCTTATCTATCACTGAAAAATAGATAAACCCATAATCCAGGTATTAGGTATGATAGGTTGTATAAATGTATACAGTCCTGCCACAGAAAGAACTGCTCAAGGCTTACTGGGTAACTATAGGTTTAGGAGTTGCAATAAATATTCTACCCTAAAGTCTCTATTATTTATCTCTGAGCATATGGTATGATAGGTGAGTGCAGACCCCAGCAAATGTGTGAGAGAAGCAGTCCACATATGAGAAGCAAATAACTTTCTGGAGTAAGTGCATAGTAAAGGGTAGGTACTACTAGCAGTATAGCACAAAATATCATAGGGCATAGTAAAGGCATCAGATATTGCTAAACAGCTAAGCATTGACAGCTATTTTCATCCCCATTATTTATTAAGGGAATCCCCCAGATCCGTGCAATATAGCCTGAGTCAGGTTAAGAATATTTAAATCTCTGGTTTTGGATTCCCTCTCATCAAACATGCTAGGCAGCCTAATCAATACATAGTAAATAATCTCTTCAACTAAACATAATATAATGGCTAAAGAAAGCTATAATGAATTATAGAGAGTAATCTAGTTATAAAGTATATAGTGTAAGGGGTAGCATAGATCTGCATATTGTAACTACTGCGGGTAACCTTTAGTCAGCAGGGACTCTGCTAAGATCTGAACATAATAGTACCCCACCTCATGGTGTTCACCCCTCATCTAGTCAGCGGGAGCATACGGACAAGTAATGGCAATGACATCCAAAAAGGGTTAGACCCCAACAATTATGTTCAAATATAATGCTCCCCTCTCATGTGACCATATTAAACTGTGGACATTTATGCTGTTAAAACAACTGCTTCCAGTTAAAAATATTTTCACGTAGGAAATGTCCCATAGAGGAGCTGGCTCATGGAGCTGTCTACGTTGCTAACCCACAGCTTGTCCTCATAGGTTGGGTCTCATGGGTCAAATCTTCAGGCTAAAGAGCCGTCATTTAAGAGTCATAAGGCCACAGTATTAAAAGACAAGCCCCATAAGTAAAAGCCAGTTTACTTCAGGTGTCATTATTCTTCAAGCAATTTCTCTTTCAAGCGATCTTGTCCAACTTGGAAGTGAAATTAATCTGGAAAAGAGTTCCCTTGTTCCATCTACAAGAGTGATTTATTTGGGTACCTTAATAGATTCTCTATCTAGTAGAAGATTTCTATCAAGGATCAGATAAAGGATTTATTCCTTTTCCTATCTCTGCAATCTACTGTCCGGCCAATAGCAAGCTCTAGTGGTCCGGTAGATTAGCAATTTTGCAACCAGAAGGTTGGGAGTTTGGATCTGGCTGATCGTGTCCCACAATGGCTTAATGGTAATCCTTTGCTGCTTAAAAGCTGAAGGTCAAGAGTTCAAGTCCAGCTGTGGCTATGCGTTCCTTACAGCGAGTCCCTTTTCACTGATGGGTTATAAATAGCCTGGCCTAAATCATGATTTGCAGGCTACTAAATTTGCATTTGTCAGTGACTCTACCTATGGAAGGACTTTGTCTGATGGTTACCTTGGACATCATTCCCTTTGCTATTTTCCATAATATGGAGAACATTCAAATCCGTCTGAGGATAGATCTGGATTAGTCCACAAGAGTCTCTCTGCCGTAGTGGTTTTTCCAGGAGTATCTGTCTCGGGGCGTGTGCTTCTGGAGTCTTTCCTGGGTGATGTGGCCATGGTCGCCCACCTGCTGGGCTGGGAAGCAGTCTGGGTCTTGTTTAAGGCGCAGGGATTACAGACTCTGAAGTGTCTGCTCTTCTCTTTAACATCTTGGAGTTGAGTGCGATTTTCAATGAGGCTCGGCCTCAGTCGTCCATAGCTTGGTTTTAGTCGGACATTATCACCTCAGTGGTTTATATCAACCACCAAGGAGGAACTCAGGGTTCCTTAGCCATGTAGGAGGTGACTTGGATTGTTCTGTTTTTCGGAAGCTCACTATTGCTGTCTGTCTTAAACTTTCCAGAGTTGGTCAATTGGGAATTGGACTTCTGAACACAGATATTTCATCCCGGGGAGTGGGAATTCTATCCGGAGGTGTTGTCCAGCTTAACCCTCAAATGAAGGATGCTGGATTTGGATCTGTTGGCATCTTGGCTAAATGCCAAGCTTCTAAGGTACAGTTCAAGGTCAAGGGATCCACAGGCTGCTCTGATAGACTCTGGTGGTCCCTTGGGTTTTCAGGCTGGCTTGCATATTTCCTCAGTTTGCTCTCCTTTCCACAAGTCATTGCACGTATCAAACAAGAGAGAGCATCAATGATCTTATAGCCTCTGCGTGGCCTCGCAGGTTCTAGTATGCTGACCTAGTGAAGAGGTTGTCTCTCCCACCTTTGGATTATGCCTCTCTGAGGAAGGACCACCTACTTCAGGGTACCTTCCTTCATCCAAATTTCATTTCTCTGAAGCTGACTGCTTGGAGATTGAACGCTTAGTTCTGTTTAAGCGTGGTTTTTGAGACCATAGTCGGTCATTGAGACCATAAATTCAGGCTCTCAAGCCTGTTGCTAGAAAGATTTACCATAAGATATGGCGTCATATCTTTCTTGGTGTGAATCCAAGGGCTTCGCTTGGAGTAGGGTCAGGATTCCTAGGATTTTGTCCTCCTTCCAGGGAGGTCTGGAAAAGGGTTTTTGTCAGTCAGTACTCCGAAGGGTCAGACTTATGCTTCATCTTTTTTTACTACATAATCGTCTGGCGGATGTGCCAGATGTGCAATTTTTTTAAACATTTTTTTGCCAGGCATGAGTTTGTCTGTTGTTCCTCCTTGGAGCCTTTACCTTGTGCTTAAAGTTTAGCAGTAGCCACTGTTTTATCCTTTGCATTCCATAGATATTAAATTGTTATCTTGAAAGGTTTTGTTTCTTATTGCTCTCTCTTCTGCTAGGAGAGTCTCGGAACTCTCAACTTGCAGTGTGATTCGCCTTATCTTATCTTTCATGCCGATAAGTTGGTTCTTCGTACTAAGGTTTCATTTCCAAGGTAGTTTTGGATAGAAATACTAATCAGGAAATTGTTGTTCCTCCTTTATGTCCTTATCCTTTCTCTCATGAGGAATGTTTATCTTCTGCCCTGTTAGTTTGTTTCTCTGGGTAACGTAAAGGTCAGAAAGCTACTGCTACTTCTCTTTCTCTGTGGTTAAGAAGTATAATTCGTTTGGCTGATGAGACTGCTGGACAGCAGCCTCCTGAGAGAATTACGGCTCATTTCTCGAGAGCTGTCTTCTCTTCCTGGACTTTCAAGGATGAAGCTTCTGTGGAAACAGATTTGCAAGACTGCAGCTTGATATAACTTTCATTCTTTTTCCAAATTTTTATAAATTTGACACTTTTACCTCGGCTTAGGTTTATTTTGGGAGAAAGGTTCTTCAAGCGGTGGTGCCTTCTGTTTAGGTTACCTGTCTTGTCCCTCCGTAATCATGTGTCTTCTAGCTTGGGTATTGGTTCCCTCTAGTAATTAATGATGCCGTGGACTCAACATATCTTAGGAAAGAAAACATAATTTATGCTTACCTGATAAATTTATTTCCAGATATGGTGAGTCCACAGCCCGCCCTTTTATTTTAAGACAGTTATTTTTTTTACTAACACCTCAGACACCTTTACACATTTGTGTTTTCTTCTTTTTTTTTTCATTTTCCTTCGGCTGAATGACTGGGGGTTATGGGTAAGGGAATTGACATTTAACAGCTTTGCTGTGGTGCTCTTTGCCGCCTCCTGCTGGCCACGAGTAATATTTCCACTAGTAATTGATGATGCAGTGGACTCGCCATATCCAGAAATAAATAAATTTATCAGGTGAGCATAAATTGTTTTGTTTTTTCCTGTCTAGTAAATGAGAGAAATAGAAATAAAAGAAAAATAAATAAAAATCTAATAGAAGAGCCAGCAAGTGAGTTAATTGGCCATATGACAATAGGCTTAGTTGCTGCATTAAAAGGATATGAAACCCAAAACAGAACATTCGAATTTGAAAAAAGTTTCCAATTTACTTCTATTATCAAATTTGCTTTGTTCCCATGGTATTCTTTGTGGAAGAGATAATTAGGTAGGCATCTGGAGCAATACATGGCAGGAAATAGCGCTGCCATCTAGTGTTTTTGCAAAACTGCTGCCATATAGTCCTGTAGAAATGGGCTGGCTCCTGAACGCACGCCCCTGCTTATTAGAAAGAGAGAGAAAAAAATACCTAGAGAATGAAGAAAATGTTGTTAGAAGTGAACTAGAAAGTTATATAGATGCATACTAAACAGAGGTGGACGGTACTCTCAATTAGGAGTTGGGTACACATACATTTTACGAGAGATTTAGATAAATAGGGGAAGAGAGGTTTGCATAGATTTTGTGTGTGTGTGTATATGGTGGAGAGGGGGGGGGAATGATGGCTAGAGTATGTAGAAAGGTCTATAGAGATGGTTAGATTTAGATTTGTATAGACAGAACAGTGACTTGCCGCCTTAACTTCTAATAACACACACCAGTACTTTAACACTTTCACTCTAAGAACCACATAGGTAATTAATTTAACCCTTTGAATGTCTGTACCTCTTTTCTAAGCATACAGTTGAGGCAAGACTCATTTCCCTGTTCCCTTCCAGCAGGACAGGCATCACAGTGCAAAGAGACTGCTGGGCAGGATACACAGCAAATGGTGGAATGCAGAGAGAATGGTGTGGCTTTCACCTAGTTCGTTGTTGGCTGTAGTGACAGGGTGTGAAAGATAATAGAAATTTGTGGCTATATGCTCACTTTGCTGGGTAGAATATTTAATACCCATTCCACGCATCTCTTTCCGGCAGTGAATGATCAATTTGAATAACGGTATTTTTGCTGTGGTTTACCTTCTTGCAGGGTTTAGAGCCCTATTATATGCACATTTCACCAGTTCATAATTATATAAAAAATTTAGAGAGCTGGTGAAAAGGTTTTGTGCAACTGATTTTATGGCCAACATATCTTGGTACATTCTTTTCTTACACATTTTAGGTTACCCTCACCATGCTCCAGAAGCTTATTTCCCATACTTCAGAAGACATAACATTTCAACCATTATACGTCTCAACAAGAAAATGTATGATGCCAAGAGGTTTACAGATGCTGGTTTTGAGCACCATGACCTTTTCTTTATTGATGGAAGCACCCCTAGTGATTCCATTGTCAAGAAATTCTTAAATATTTGTGAAAATGCTGATGGAGGTATAGCTGTTCATTGTAAAGGTGTGTATACAGTTCTACTCTGACTAAATCTTGTACAGCATTGTATGCCTTTCTATGTCTTACTTTTTTCAGTTCAATTATATATAATCTAGATATAAGTTGTTTTTTAATTGTTTTTACATTTGTTCACTCTTCAGCTGGCCTTGGAAGAACAGGCACACTTATTGGATGCTATATGATGAAACATTACAGAATGACAGCTGCAGAAACCATAGCCTGGGTCCGGATATGTAGACCTGGCTCAGTGATCGGTCCTCAGCAGCAGTTTTTAGTAGAGTAAGTATTGTCCCCAACAATCCTTTGAGCCAGTTATGCAATTTATATTTTAAATTTTCAGATAAAGATACTTCAATGTATGTTAGTCTGCAAGATCCCCTGCATACTACCTTTTGCTAATCTGCAGTGCGCAAGCATGGGATTTCCTGGGATGTCAGCGCTACTGTGACAGGCCACATGACAGCTGATGTACTTTGTTTTATTTTACCAAGTTTTGCATTTGGTGATACCATTAAAATTGTCTTCTAATGTGATAAAAAAATAAGGGTTTGTGCAGTTGCTAAGGAGAAATAGGTTTAGCTGCAAGTGACATGTGACCTCTATGAGAACTTGTTTGTAGGAAACGTGTTGCATAAATAAATATTCTGTGTAGACCAGATTTCCTCCACCCAGCCCAGCCCTGGTAAATCCTTTTTATTCTGCTCTGTAAATCTGAAATTAATATCAATTTTCCCTGTCAAGATTGCAATTATTTGAGTGAAACCAGAAGCTGTGTTATGTTAACAGTGAATTTATTGTTTTATCGGGTTTACTGAAAGATTAAAAGCGGTCAGTAATTGTTGCAGTTGTGATTTTTTGTTTCTGCATTTTCTATCAACATATAGCCTCTTAATTGCTATGTAAACTAGCCTTTTCTAGAACCACCACTTGTGTAGGGGCTCTAAGACCTTTCTGTTCCTGGAAAACATCCCTGTTGTCCATGGGGCAGGTGATTACCATTCTTCATCTGCATAGAGGGATAAGTGGCCCCCTCATTCAAAAGCGTAAAGTCATGTGGGGGATAGTTGCTTTGTTAGAGCCTCCCCCCCTCTCTCTCTCTCTCAGAAGGACATGAGATGCCTAGTTTGAAACCGATTTCTCATGAGTTGACACCAAGATAGGGGCTCTTGAAGTCTTACTTTCTTATTGCTTGTCATGCAGAGGGTGCCTTTGGCAATGTCTATCAGATTATAATGTTATACATGCATGACCCTTTGCGAGTTTTCCTTTAGAAAACTAACAAATCTCTGTGCAGGGGAAAGTGTATAGGTAGCCACCACATGCAATGGTAAAGCGGAGGATGCCTACATTTGTCCTTCACGCTGTATAGAGATCGGTGATTTATGCAAGAGCACTTCTTTGTGATATTGAGCTTAATAACAACCTTTAAATCTCACTGTTTTTGGCAGCAAGCAAATGGGCCTTTGGAGTGAAGGAGATCTGTACCGCAAAAAGGTGAAAGAACAAGAAAATGGGAACAATTTGGGAGTCAAGTTCATACTTTCAGGAGTGGATGACATCTCCATTAATGATATCCAGAACAGAACATCTGGAAAGGAAGATATTGGAGTGGTAATTACAAAAACGGTGTCTGTTCATTTTATGTTTTACAGTCCAGCAGACTAAAGGTTATTTAATATACTTTGTAGAGTTAATGTATATACTGATAGTCTAAAACAAACAGAAAAGAAGGAATGTGATTGGCATATTCAAGTTTGTTTCAGTTGGTAGAGTGGAGATTTGCAAAAGTTCTCTTTCTTTGAGCTAATTATCAAAGGAAAAGCACATTTTATAACCATTTTCAATTAAATATGTACTCTTTATACATGCACAATAGAAAATGTTAAGGTAGACAATGAACATACAAATAAAGATTTGTGAAATAAACTTTGCTAATATAAAACATTAAATATTGTTCTTTCAGTTATGTGCCACACTGAAAACTTTGCTGGTATAATTAAATATTTTTAGATTAATCTGATTGCGTCAAAATGATCACGTTCTTGCTTCAAAAGTTCCATATCTTTCATCTCCTATTTGCATGTATGTAAATGATGATAAAGCAATTCAAATCGGCATAATATTTTTAAACATCAGAATGTGTAGTTGCATCATAGTGCTTAAAGGGCCACTAAACCCAAAATCTTTCTTTCATGATTCAGATAGAGAATACAAATTTAAACAACATTACAATTTACTTCTATTATTTATTTTGCTTCATTTTTGAGATACTGTATCCTTATTTGAAGAAAAAGCAATGCACATGGGTGAGCCAATCACATGAGACTTCTATCGGCAGCTACTGAGCATATCTAGATATGCTTTTCAGCAAAGAATATTAAGAGAATAAAACAAATTAGATAATAGAAGTAAATTAGAAAGATGTTTAAAAATGCATTCTCTTTCTAAATCATGAAAGAAAAAATGTGGGTATCATGGCCCTTTAACTGACTTATCTTAATTCAAAAGATGCATTCAATATAGCTATTTTCTAAATCTGTAATTAAAAAGTGTAAAAGCCACATAGAACATAGATGAGTAATCTAAACAATCTGACAACACACTTCTATATACAGTACAGTGATGATGAAGATGACGATGAAGCCTTCAATGTGACACAAGGCGATAAGCTTCGAGCCCTGAAAAGCAGGCGGCAAACAAGAACTTCTACTTCAGCACCTCTGTCGTAAGTGTTTTATTCGCATTCTACATTATGTGCACGTGCTGTATATATTCTTATAGCCTATTTTCTTCCTCTTTCTGTAGATGAATATTAGTTACCTGTAGAGATACTTGAAATCGCAAACAAAAACTCAGATGTGTAAGATGTTCAATAGAACCATTGTAGTGTAGTTAAATTAGTTTGTTGCTTTTGTAAAAGCCTAAGTTTTAAGGTTTTTATTCGCCATGAAGGTGGTAGAGCAGTTTGTTTTTACTGTAATTTGTGTGATTAAACAATGTTAGTATTTTTATATAACAGAAATTCTTACCGGTTGACACTGACACAACTCACCTGTGCATGAATACCCTTTGAAATATTTTCCT
>NC_069500.1:553714055-553774055 GCF_027579735.1 Bombina bombina
ATAGATACACATATACATATACATACACATACACACACGTGTTCCTATGTAAAAAAAAAAGTGTCAGAGAATCGTACTTGGCACGCATTAATCTCTCCTGCAAGTGTAACTGTGAATATAATGTTGTATATGTCATTGTTTTCTCTTTTAATGTTGTGTTAAATCTAACTATGTAAAATGTACTACTGCGAGTTAGTTGTTTTCTTGTATTTAAGGCCCTGCTTAAACTGTTGATCACCACAGTAATGTAAATATATTTTTTTTGCCAATCCCTATTTTAACTAAATTCTTCCAACTTGTGTTGTAGCTGCTGCTTTTCACTGTGTTTTTCATTTCATGTTTGCGTGTTTTGAAAGTGACTTCATTTCATTATTCATTTTTTTTATTTTTTTGTAAACAATGATCATGCTGACTAGCCCCAGTAAATACTCTAGTGTAGTTTTTTACATTTATTTATACATATACACCTCTCTCTCCTCTCTCTCTTTTTGTTTCTCTCTTATCTATCATTTTTTAAGTCGTGTATTTTCCGTGTGTGAGACTTGCATGCATTTAAGGGTGAAACAAAGCTTAAGAGATATTGAATTAAAAATTATAGGAACAGAAAGCTCTAAAATTTCCTATCATCCACAGTAAAACCGGAATAAACTTTTTTTGAATTAAAAAGTTGTTTGCATTTTAGCTTGAAGCTGATAAGAACATCAAGTTTTGGTACAACTGGGCTGGTTGCTAACTGGCTTATAAGCAGAGACCCCACTGCTCTATTGTTGCGTAGTGATGCACCTCACGGGGGTAAGACTTCTTTTTTGCAACCAAATTTTAAAGTGCCCTTAAATTGATCATAACATTTTGATCTAAGCATTTTGTCTGCCTTTCTTGTAATTTGCATCTGAGAAACGGTAAAACGGTCTAATCTGCATGAGCTTGAGGGAATCCTCGCAATGTTGTTATAGGGATATGGTTCCCAGAGGTCACTCCCCTCATATGATGTATTAAACAGATAAAGCAATAAATTAAATAATGTGCCATCATTTCTATGCCTGGTTAGTGTACATATCTTAGGTCAGAAAATTACATTATTATTATTTTTTTTTGGGGGGGGGGGGTATTTTTGAAACCTTTAAAAAGTATCACCCATTTTATTTGCATTACATTTGGACTTATACGGCCTTTTTATTGGCCATCTTTGGGCCACTAACCAATCTATAAGTTTGCCATTTGAAAGCTTTGTATTACAATTGTGTGTTTTCTGGATTCATTTTCTGAGGCATTTCAATCCATTAGGAGAAACTGTTGACACGTGTTAAATCCATCCATTTAAATATATGATCAATCTGAAATATCTGCACTCTGGTAAACTCATTGACAAGACTTTGGCACAATGATATAATAGAGACACTGTAACCAGCAACCTTATAAGTGTCAAACATATAGTTTATGGACATTGTTACACTGATGGATTGCTAGATGGTAACATATATATTTCTCCAACATAGGTGTGTCCGGTCCACGGCGTCATCCTTACTTGTGGGATATTCTCCTCCCCAACAGGAAATGGCAAAGAGCCCAGCAAAGCTGGTCACATGATCCCTCCTAGGCTCCGCCTTCCCCAGTCATTCTCTTTGCCGTTGTACAGGCAACATCTCCACGGAGATGGCTTAGAGTTTTTTGGTGTTTAACTGTAGTTTTTATTATTCAATCAAGAGTTTGTTATTTTAAAATAGTGCTGGTATGTACTATTTACTCTGAAACAGAAAAGAGATGAAGATTTCTGTTTGTAAGAGGAAAATGATTTTAGCAACCGTTACTAAAATCGATGGCTGTTTCCACACAGGACTGTTGAGAGGAATTAACTTCAGTTGGGGGAAACAGTGAGCAGACTTTTGCTGCTTGAGGTATGACACATTTCTAACAAGACGATGTAATGCTGGAAGCTGTCATTTTCCCTATGGGATCCGGTAAGCCATTTTTATTACATAAAGAAAAAAAGGGCTTCACAAGGGCTTTTAAGACTGTAGACATTTTCTGGGCTAAAACGATTTATATATAAGCATATTTTATACTCCATAGCCTTGAGGAATTATTTTAATCTTGGGAACTATGTAAAATAACCGGCAGGCACTGTATTGGACACCTTATTCTCTAGGGGCTTTCCCTAATCATAGGCAGAGTCTCATTTTCGCGCCTCTATTGCGCACTTGTTTTTGGGAAGCATGACATGCAGATGCATGTGTGAGGAGCTCTGATACATAGAAAAGACTTTCTGAAGGCGTCATTTGGTATCGTATTCCCCTTTGGGCTTGGTTGGGTCTCAGCAAAGCAGATACCAGGGACTGTAAAGGGGTTAATTATAAAAACGGCTCCGGTTCCATTATTTTAAGGGTTAAAGTTTCCAAATTTGGTGTGCAATACTTTTAAGGCTTTAAGACACTGTGGTGAAATTTTGGTGAATTTTGAACAATTCCTTCATACTTTTTCACATTTGCAGTAATAAAGTGTGTTCAGTTTAAAATTTAAAGTGACAGTAACGGTTTTATTTTAAAACGTTTTTTGTACTTTATCAAGTTTATGCCTGTTTAACATGTCTGAACTACCAGATAGACTGTGTTCTGTATGTGGGGAAGCCAAGGTTCCTTCTCATTTAAATAGATGTGATTTATGTGACACAAAATTTAGAGAAAATGATGCCCAAGATGATTCCTCAAGTGAGGGGAGTAAGCATGGTACTGCATCATCCCCTCCTTCGTCTACACCAGTCTTGCCCACACAGGAGGCCCCTAGTACATCTAGTGCGCCAATACTCCTTACTATGCAACAATTAACGGCTGTAATGGATAATTCTATCAAAAACATTTTAGCCAAAATGCCCACTTATCAGCGAAAGCGCGACTGCTCTGTTTTAGAAAATACTGAAGAGCATGAGGACGCTGATGATATTGGTTCTGAAGTGCCCCTACACCAGTCTGAGGGGGCCAGGGAGGTTTTGTCTGAGGGAGAAATTTCAGATTCAGGGAAAATTTCTCAACAAGCTGAACCTGATGTGATTACATTTAAATTTAAATTGGAACATCTCCGCGCTCTGCTTAAGGAGGTGTTATCTACTCTGGATGATTGTGAGAATTTGGTCATTCCAGAGAAATTATGTAAAATGGACAAGTTCCTAGAGGTCCCGGGGCCCCCCGAAGCTTTTCCTATACCCAAGCGGGTGGCGGACATTGTAAATAAAGAATGGGAAAGGCCCGGTATACCTTTCGTCCCTCCCCCCATATTTAAGAAATTGTTTCCTATGGTCGACCCCAGAAAGGACTTATGGCAGACAGTCCCCAAGGTCGAGGGGGCGGTTTCTACTCTAAACAAACGCACCACTATACCCATAGAAGATAGTTGTGCTTTCAAAGATCCTATGGATAAAAAATTAGAGGGTTTGCTTAAAAAGATATTTGTTCAGCAAGGTTACCTTCTACAACCAATTTCATGCATTGTTCCTGTCACTACAGCAGCGTGTTTCTGGTTCGATGAACTAGAAAAGGCGCTCAATAATAATTCTTCTTATGAGGAGATTATGGACAGAATTCATGCTCTCAAATTGGCTAATTCTTTCACCCTAGACGCCACTTTGCAATTGGCTAGGTTAGCGGCGAAAAATTCTGGTTTTGCTATTGTGGCGCGCAGAGCGCTTTGGCTAAAATCTTGGTCAGCGGATGCGTCTTCCAAGAACAAATTGCTTAACATTCCTTTCAAGGGGAAAACGCTGTTTGGCCCTGACTTGAAAGAGATTATTTCTGATATCACTGGGGTCAAGGGCCACGCCCTTCCTCAGGATAGGTCTTTCAAGGCCAAAAATAAACCTAATTTTCGTCCCTTTCGCAGAAACGGACCAGCCCCAAGTGCTACGTCCTCTAAGCAAGAGGGTAATACTTCTCAAGCCAAGCCAGCCTGGAGGCCAATGCAAGGCTGGAACAAAGGAAAGCAGGCCAAGAAACCTGCCACTGCTACCAAGACAGCATGAGATGTTGGCCCCCGATCCGGGACCGGATCTGGTGGGGGGCAGACTCTCTCTCTTCGCTCAGGCTTGGGCAAGGGATGTTCTGGATCCTTGGGCACTAGAAATAGTCTCTCAAGGTTATCTTCTGGAATTCAAGGGGCTTCCCCCAAGGGGGAGGTTCCACAGGTCTCAATTGTCTTCAGACCACATAAAAAAACAGGCATTCTTACGTTGTGTAGAAGACCTGTTAAAAATGGGAGTGATTCATCCTGTTCCATTAGGAGAACAAGGGATGGGGTTCTACTCCAATCTGTTCGTAGTTCCCAAAAAAGAGGGAACATTCAGACCAATCTTAGATCTCAAGATCCTAAACAAATTTCTCAAGGTTCCATCGTTCAAAATGGAAACCATTCGAACAATTCTTCCTTCCATCCAGGAAGGTCAATTCATGACCACGGTGGATTTAAAGGATGCGTATCTACATATTCCTATCCACAAGGAACATCATCGGTTCCTAAGGTTCGCATTCCTGGACAAGCATTACCAGTTTGTGGCACTTCCGTTCGGATTAGCCACTGCTCCAAGAATTTTCACAAAGGTACTAGGGTCCCTTCTAGCGGTGCTAAGACCAAGGGGCATTGCAGTAGTACCTTACTTGGACGACATTCTGATTCAAGCGTCGTCCCTTCCACAAGCAAAGGCTCACACGGACATTGTCCTGGCCTTTCTCAGATCTCACGGGTGGAAAGTGAACGTAGAAAAAAAGTTCTCTATCTCCGTCAACAAGGGTTCCCTTCTTGGGAACAATAATAGACTCCTTAGAAATGAGGATTTTTCTGACAGAGGCCAGAAAATCAAAACTTCTAAGCTCTTGTCAAATACTTCATTCTGTTCCTCTTCCTTCCATAGCGCAGTGCATGGAAGTAATAGGTTTGATGGTAGCGGCAATGGACATAGTTCCTTTTGCGCGAATTCATCTAAGACCATTACAACTGTGCATGCTCAGTCAGTGGAATGGGGACTATACAGACTTGTCTCCGACGATACAAGTAGATCAGAGGACCAGAGATTCACTCAGTTGGTGGCTGTCCCTGGACAACCTGTCACAGGGGATGAGCTTCCGCAGACCAGAGTGGGTCATTGTCACGACCGACGCCAGTCTGGTGGGCTGGGGCGCGGTCTGGGGACCCCTGAAAGCGCAGGGTCTTTGGTCTCGGGAAGAATCTATTCTCCCGATAAATATTCTGGAACTGAGAGCGATATTCAATGCTCTCAAGGCTTGGCCTCAGCTAGCAAAGACCAAGTTCATATGGTTTCAATCAGACAACATGACGACTGTTGCGTACATCAACCATCAGGGGGGAACAAGGAGTTCCCTGGCGATGGAAGAAGTGACCAAAATCATTCAATGGGCGGAGACTCACTCCTGCCACTTGTCTGCAAGCCACATTCCAGGAGTGGAAAACTGGGAAGCGGATTTTCTGAGTCGTCAGACATTTCATCCGGGGGAGTGGGAACTCCATCCGGAAATCTTTGCCCAAATCACTCAATTGTGGGGCATTCCAGACATGGATCTGATGGCCTCTCGTCAGAACTTCAAGGTTCCTTGCTACGGGTCCAGATCCAGGGATCCCAAGGCGACTCTAGTAGATGCACTAGTAGCACCTTGGACCTTCAAACTAGCTTATGTATTCCCGCCGTTTCCTCTCATCCCCAGGCTGGTAGCCAGGATCAATCAGGAGAGGGCATCGGTAATCTTGATAGCTCCTGCGTGGCCACGCAGGACTTGGTATGCAGACCTGGTGAATATGTCATCGGCTCCACCATGGAAGCTACCTTTGAGACGAGACCTTTCTTGTTCAAGGTCCGTTCGAACATCCGAATCTGGTCTCACTCCAACTGACTGCTTGGAGATTGAACGCTTGATCTTATCTAAGCGAGGGTTCTCAGATTCTGTCATTGATACTCTTGTTCAGGCCAGAAAGCCTGTAACTAGAAAAATCTACCACAAAATATGGAAAAAATATATCTATTGGTGTGAATCTAAAGGATTCCCTTGGGACAAGATAAAAATTCCTAAGATTCTATCCTTTCTTCAAGAAGGTTTGGAGAAAGGATTATCTGCAAGTTCTTTGAAAGGACAGATTTCTGCCTTGTCTGTGTTACTTCACAAAAGGCTGGCAGCTGTGCCAGATGTTCAAGCCTTTGTTCAGGCTCTGGTTAGAATCAAGCCTGTTTACAAACCTTTGACTCCTCCTTGGAGTCTCAATTTAGTTCTTTCAGTTCTTCAGGGGGTTCCGTTTGAACCCTTACATTCCGTTGATATTAAGTTATTATCTTGGAAAGTTTTGTTTTTGGTTGCAATTTCTTCTGCTAGATGAGTTTCAGAATTATCTGCTCTGCAGTGTTCTCCTCCTTATCTGGTGTTCCATGCAGATAAGGTAGTTCTGCGTACTAAACCTGGTTTTCTTCCGAAAGTTGTTTCTAACAAAAACATTAACCAGGAGATAGTCGTGCCTTCTTTGTGTCCGAATCCAGTTTCAAAGAAGGAACGTTTGTTGCACAATTTGGATGTAGTTCGTGCTCTAAAATTCTATTTAGATGCTACAAAGGATTTTAGACAAACATCTTCTTTGTTTGTTGTTTATTCTGGTAAAAGGAGAGGTCAAAAAGCAACTTCTACCTCTCTCTCTTTTTGGATTAAAAGCATCATCAGATTGGCTTACGAGACTGCCGGACGGCAGCCTCCTGAAAGAATCACAGCTCATTCCACTAGGGCTGTGGCTTCCACATGGGCCTTCAAGAACGAGGCTTCTGTTGATCAGATATGTAAGGCAGCGACTTGGTCTTCACTGCACACTTTTACTAAATTTTACAAATTTGATACTTTTGCTTCTTCTGAGGCTATTTTTGGGAGAAAGGTTTTGCAAGCCGTGGTGCCTTCCATCTAGGTGACCTGATTTGCTCCCTCCCTTCATCCGTGTCCTAAAGCTTTGGTATTGGTTCCCACAAGTAAGGATGACGCCGTGGACCGGACACACCTATGTTGGAGAAAACAGAATTTATGTTTACCTGATAAATTACTTTCTCCAACGGTGTGTCCGGTCCACGGCCCGCCCTGGTTTTTTAATCAGGTCTGATAATTTATTTTCTTTAACTACAGTCACCACGGTATCATATGATTTCTCCTATGCAAATATTCCTCCTTTACGTCGGTCGAATGACTGGGGAAGGCGGAGCCTAGGAGGGATCATGTGACCAGCTTTGCTGGGCTCTTTGCCATTTCCTGTTGGGGAGGAGAATATCCCACAAGTAAGGATGACGCCGTGGACCGGACACACCGTTGGAGAAAGTAATTTATCAGGTAAACATAAATTCTGTTTCTTTAAGCAATAAGATTGCACTGATTCACACCTTATATTAAACCTATCAATATGATTTTACCTTATAGGTGTTGTATGTCCTAGACTTTTAGATTGCACTTATTTGTACAATCTACTCTCTCTTTATGCCTATTTCTAAATTCCATTTCTAGGTTGCACTATAAGAAATACTAAATTAATAACATGAAGTGAGGATTACCGTTTTTTTTTTTGTTTTTGTTTTCTTGCAAACCTATCAATAGGTTATCTTATATTTTTAAGGGAGACATCCCTCATTTTATGCTTTCACTCCATATATTTTTGATAAATATTTTGTAATTTAGAAAGTGTTGATATCTTTAGCCCGTGGGCGCCCTCTCTATATTATATTGGTGTAAAACACCCAAAAACTAAAACATTTTGAATTTTCACAGATGGCTCTTTGGCCCTATAATGAAAACAAACATATGTAGCCAATGCAAAATGAAAAGCATGGCAACTAATTAGTCAAATATGATGGTGCCCAACATGTTTTGAGTACATGTTTTTGCAGTCAACCAATAACAGGAAATCAAACCAAATATATATATATTTATTTATTTAGAATAGTCATTTATGATTGCAATTGTGTAACTGTTAACATTTCTAATTTAATATATAATATTAAATTGTACAACAATCATGTTTGTTTTGTTAAAGTGTAAAAAAAAAAAAATATGAAAATAGCAATGATGTGTGAAAATGGCCAAAATAGGATTTCCTTCTTAATATGAGGAGAATCCACGGCTTCATTCCTTACTTGTGGGAAATACAGAACCTGGTCACCAGGAGGAGGCAGAGACACCCCAGCCAAAGGCTTAAATACCTCTCCCACTTCCCTCATATCCCAATCATTCTTTGCCTTTCATCACAGGAGGTTGGCAGAGAAGTGTCAGAAGATACGGAGTAGTTCCTTATGAAGGGTATCTACCCTTTGAAATGGGACTGGAGTTTTAAGTAGTCTTGTCAGCCTCTCAGTGAGAGCATTGACGAAAGTTAGGGTCTGGAGATGCAGGGAGAGTCTTTCTGAGAATCCATCCAGACTCGTATTAACAGCTTCTAAGCAATCAGTGTTGACGAGTTTCACTGCCTGCTTTCATCACTCATGTCCATGTCAGGAGCGATGCTACAAGACAGTCACACTTGAGAGGCTGTGTTTCTGTTCCACTGCATAGATTCCGGTAAGATCGTTTAATTTTTTACAATTATGGTGTGGCTCCTTTTTATCTGTATGCTATCAAGGGTTAATATCTTCTGAGGGGGGGTTATTGAACAGTGGGGATTAATCTCATACATTTTTATTTGATTTGTACTGCGTTGTGTGAGATGTTTTTGAGGCTCATAGGCTGAGGTTGTAACATACAGGTTACTTTTACTTTAGAGCTGCGCAGCTTTCCAAGGTTGGCATGCTTTTCTGTAGCGGAGGCGGTCCTAGGTTGCGCTCCATGTGACCGGGTGTGGTTGTAGTTTCACTTCCTATTCTCTGACCGTGCTGGTTATCGGAGAGAAGCAGTTTACTCTGTGTGCCTGGGTCAAAGGAGGTGGTGAGTGCCCCAGTCATTGGGGGTATAAAGGTGCCGTTTTTATATTTTATATAACGTTCGTTATTGTTATATTAGGACATAGCCTAAAGCTATGGAGGACTCTTGATGGGCACTCCCTCTATACCTAAGAATAATGCCTGTTTATATTGTGAGGAGGCCGAGGTATACCCGCCCTCTCAATTATGTTCCACATGCCTAGAAAAAGTGATTATGTCAAAAAAGGTTAACATGTTTGATACCACTGAGCCTTCCACCTCTGAGGGGTCCCCGTCCCGTGAGTTGCGCACCCTGCTTTCATCTCCTAATACGCATGCAGTTACCCATAGCGCGCCTGATCCTCCATCTGGGGGAGGCCTTTTGCCTCCAGACTTTACTGCGCAGTTACAAACAGCGGTGTCTGCGGCCATTAGTGCTTTACGTCGCCCTGCTAAGCGCAAACTAAAGGTCAAGTATTGCTATCCTTCCCAGGGGTCATTATCTGGTTTATTGGCTGTAGCTGTAGCTGATAGACAGTTATCTGATGAAGTTCTTTCTGATACTTCAGAGTGTGAACCAAACTGCCCGAAGAACCTTTAATTCCAAAACTGGTTAGGGTTTACGAAGACAGGGTTGTTCATCACTTTCCCTGTTCCTGTAAAGATGGCAAGCATTATTTGAACTGATGTGAGAGGGTTGGTTCTCCCTTTGTCTGCTTTTAAGTAACTGGTCCCGGACTCTCAATTGGAGTTGTGGGGTTCCATCCCTAAGGTGGATGGCGCTGTCTCCACACTTGCAAAACGCACTACTATCCCACTGGAGGATAGCTCATCGTTCAAAGAGCCCATGGATAAAAAGATGGAAAACTCTTAAGAAATATGTTTCAACATTCTGGATATTTATTTCAACCAGATGCAACTCCTTTCTCGCAATTGATCGAGGTGGAGGGTTTCTTTGATAAAATTAAGGCTTTAAGGGTTGCTAATTCTTTTATTTGTGTTTATTTGTTTAAATGCTAAAACTGCTGGGTTTACTGTTCAGGCCTGCCGGGCTCTGTGGCTGAAGTCCTGGTCTGCAGACTTGACTTCCAAATCTAGACTCCTTTCCCTTCCATTCAAGGGTAGGAGATTTTGTTTGGTCCAGGCCTGGACTCAATTATTTCCACGGTTACAGGGGGCAAGGGTGTCTTCCTACCGCAAGATAAAAAGAACAGATCTAAGGGACAATCTAATCATTTTCGTTCCTTTCTCTGATAAATCCCAGCTCCAGCAACTCTCCGCTAAGACCGAGCAACCTAAGACTTGGAAGCCGGTTCCTTCCTGGAATAAGTCCAAGCAGAGCAAGAAGCCCACTGAGACTAAATCAGCATGAAGGGGTCGCCCCCGGTCCATCTATGGATCAGGTAGGGGGCAGACATTCGCTCTTTTCAGAAGCTTGGTTCAGGGATGTGCAGGATCCTTGGGTCCTGGAGGTCATTGCTCAGGGTTACAGAATTGGGTTCGTCTCTTCCACCCAAGGGCAGATTCCTTCTCTCAAATCTGTCATCAAAACCAGAAAAGAGGGATGCCTTTCTGGGGGGCGTTCGGGATCTGTACTCCTTGGGAGTCATTGTCCCGGTTCCCATAGAGGAACGAGGCTTTGGATACTACTCAAACCTTTTCGTGGTCCTAAAGAAGGGAGGGAACTTTCCATCCGATTCTGAACCTAAAGTGCTTAAACAGGTTTCTGAACGTCCCCTTGTTCAAGATGGAGATGATGTGGTCTCTCTTTCCCCTAGTTCAAAAGGGACAGTTCATGACCACTATAAATCTGAAGGATGCTTACCTTCATGTCTAAATCCACAGGGAACATGTTCAGTTCCTAAGGTTTGCCTTCCTGGACCAGCACTTCCAGTTTATTGCTCTTCCGTTTGGCCTAGCTACTGCGCCAAGGATTTTCAGAAAGGTTCTGGGGGCTCTCTTAGCCGTGGCCTGAACCCAGGGCATTGCTGTAGCATCTTACTTGGACGATATTCTGGTATAAGGACCATCCTTTCATCTAGCGGAAGAACATTTTGGAATCTCTTCTCTCTCTCTTCCTTGATCCCATGGATGGAAAATAAACTTAGAAAAGAGTTCTCTTATTCCAAGCACCAGGTTAGAATTCCTGGGCACTATAATACTCACTAGTCATGATGATATTTCTTTCAGACCAGAGATGCTGCAAGCTGACTTTGGCATGTCTTTCACTCCAGACCTCCTCAAGGCCCTCTGTGGCGCAGTGTATGGAGGTGATTGGTCTCATGGTGTCCAGCATGGACATAATTCCCTTTGCCAGGTTCCGTTTCAGACCGTTACAGCTGTGCATGCT
Organism: Bombina bombina; assembly: GCF_027579735.1. Lineage (NCBI taxonomy): Eukaryota > Metazoa > Chordata > Amphibia > Anura > Bombinatoridae > Bombina > Bombina bombina. The sequence continues at coordinate 553,725,311 of NC_069500.1, forward strand.
GAGACAGCGGAACGGCAATCATTCAGATCCGTCTCAACAGATCTCTCTGGACAACCGGTCGAGAGAATCGCTCTCTTGGTGGCTCTGTCCAGATCACCTGTTCCGAAGGACATTCTTTTTAAGACCATCCTGGGAGATTGTGACTACAGATGCAGGTCTCTCAGGATGGGGAGAAGTTTGGGGAGCCAAGAAGGCTCAGGGCCTTTGGTCTCGGGAGGAGAGCTCTCTTCCGATCAACATTCTGGAACTTTGAGCAATCTTCAATGCTCTAAAGGCTTGGCCCCGTCTGGGTTCGTCCCTGTTTATCAGATTCCAATCAGACAATACCACCTCAGTGGCTTACATCAACCACCAGGGAGGAACGAGGAGCTCCCTAGCAATGAGGGAGCTATCTCTGATTCTGCAGTTGGTGGAGGCCCACAACTGTTCGCTGTCAGCAATCCACATTCCGGGTATGGTCAACTGGGAAGCTGATTTTCTCAGCAGATGATCCTTTCATCCAGGGGTATGGTCTCTCCATCCCGAGGTGTTTGCGGAGATATGCAGCAGGTAGGGGACTCCGAAGATAGATCTCATGTCGTCCCGTCTCAATACAAAGCTACCCAGGTATGGGTCGAGATCCAGGGACCCTAAGGCGGGGCTAATAGATGCATTAGTGGTGCCTTGGAGGTTCAGTCTAATATACCTTTTTCCGACATTACCTCTCCTTCCCCGAGTAGTGGCCCGCATCAAGCAGGAGCAGGCATCAGTGATACTGTTTACTCCATCCTGGCTGCGAAGGATGTGGTTCGCGGATGTAGTGGGGATGTCGTCATCTCCTCCATAGAAGTTACCTTGTCGCAGGGATCTGCTGGAACAAGGTCCTTCTGTTCATCAAAATCTAGTTTCTCTGAAGCTGACTGCGTGGAGATTGAACGCTTAGTCCTAGGCAAGAGAGGTTTCTCTGAGAGTGTTATTGATGCTCTCATTCAAGCTCGTAAGCCAGTTATTCGTCGCATCTATCATAAGGTGTTGGAGGACCTACTTAATCTGGTGTGAAGAGCGTGGATTCCCTTGGCATAAGGTCAGGGTCTCCGGGATGGTCCTTTCTGCTAGCTCCCTTAAGGGACAGATTTTGGCCCTATCTATTTTACTGCTCAAGAGGCTCTCTGAGCTTCCAGATGTTCAGGCTTTTGTTCAGGCTCTGGCTAGAATCAGGCCTGTGTTTAGATCTAGCGCTCCTCCTTGGAGTTTAAATCTTGTTCTTAAAGTTTTGCAGAAGGCTCCGTTTTGAGCCTATGCATGTAGTTGGCATATTACTGTCTTGGAAGGTTCTTTTTCTACTGGCTATTGCTTTGGCGCAGACTCTCTGAAATAGCTGCCTTGCAATGTGAGCCTCCTTACCTAGTATTTCATGCTGATAAGGCTGTACTTTGTACTGGGTTAGGTTTTCTTCCTAAGGTCGTTTCAGATCGCAACATCAATTAGGAGATTGTGGTTCCTTCCTTGTGTCGTAATCCTCCTTCGAAGGAACGGTTACTTCATAATTTGGCTGTGGTTTGGGCCTTGCAGACTTCTTCTTTGCTGTCTATTCTGGGAAGCGTAGGGGGCAGAAGGCCTCATCCACTTCTCTTTTTGGTTGAGGTGCATTATTCGAACAGCGGGACATAAGCCTCCTCAGAGGATTAAGGCTCATTCAATTAGAGCAGTGGCTTCCTCTTTGGCCTTCAAGAATGATGCCTCTATGGATCAGATTTGTAGGGCGGCTACCTGGTCCTCCTTACATTACATACCTTTTTCTAAATTTTACAAGTTTGACGTTTTTGCTTCGGCAGAAGCAGCTTTTGGGGGAGAGGTTTTGAAGTTTGTGGTGCCCTCAGAATAGGGTCCGCCTCCTTTTTTGCCTTCCCGTTCATTGTGTCCTCTGGAGCTTGGGTATATATTTCCCACAAGAAGGAATGAAGCCATGGACTCTCCTCATATTAAGAAGGAAAACATAAATTATGCTTACCAGATAATTTCCTTTCCTTCTGTATGAGGAGAGTCCACGGCCCCCGTCCGTATTCTCCGATGGGCGGGCCTAAATTTTGTTTTGTTCTTCTGGCACCATTTATACCTTGTTTTTTCTCCCACTATTCCTTGTTCCCTTGGCAGAATGACTGGGGGATGAGGGAAGTGGGGGAGGTATTTAAGCCTTTGACTGGGGTGTCTTTGCCGCCTCCTGGTGGCCAGGTTCTGTATTTCCCACAAGTAAGGAATTAAACGGTGGACTCTCCTCATACAGAAGGAAAGGAAATTATCTGGTAAGCATAATTTTATGTTTTCAGGAACATAAGCCTGTTGGATAAAATCAAGAAAGCATGAAAGAAAAACTTGTGTGACTATTTTCTAAAGGACTGCAATTCAGTTGGTCTGGTGCCAGGTCCACACTACAAAATTAAAAATTCATACTTTTCCTGTATATAGAGAGAGAGCACGTAATTTTAAAAGACTTTTCAATGTACTTCTATTATCAAATGTACTTCATTCTTTTAGTATCTGTTTTGTTGAAAAGCATATCTAGGTAGGTTTAGGAGCAGCAATGCACAACTGGGATCTAGATGGTAATTGGTGCCTATTACACATGTCTCATCGTTGGCTTACCAGATGTGTTCAGCTAGCTCACAGTGGTGCATTGCTTCTCTGGAGCTAAGTTTGTTTAAATTATTTTTGATAGGGTAAAAACAGTTATATGCGTGCAATAATAAAACACTAACATATTAGATCATTTTTCCCCCACATTTTTATATCCCTTTAATGGTTTTTAAAATTGAAAACCTGAAAGAAGAAAAAACTTGCCACAATTTTCTGGACCTATTGGAATAGACTTATTTGTGAAGCAAGATGGCTCACTGAGCCATTATCTGTTCTTTATGCTTGTTTCTTGATGTAAATGCATGATGTGTTTTTTGTGTTTGCTTTTTTTATTTTTTATATGGGATTTTGTTTTGTATTGCATGTTCTGAGTGTTATCTTTTTCTTTCTCTTTTTTTTTCTTTTTAATATAAATATGTTGCCTTTTATCTTTATGATGCATTGTATTTTTGGAACCTATTTAATGAATTTTAGATGTTGCATGTCATCCAGCAGCTGGTACACATGGCACCATCAAAGTTGTGTGAGCTTTGGCCCGCTAATCTCCATTTTCCATTTGTATTTTGTTCACCTTCTCCTGTTTTCAGATGGTTCCTAGCTATACTGGTCACTACATTGTGTGGCATTGTCACCTGGTGGATTGTATGTGGTTCCCCTCTGCCCTTCGTCCTATTCTGTCTAGATGATTTAAGAACATAGTAGCCTTCAGGACCATGATGCATAGCCTGTGTAAGTGTTCCATTCTGTTACTGTAGCATTCTTTTAGTTCTTGTGTATGTCCTTGTGCATGGTTCCAAATTGATCACTATGATCTCTGATCTTCCTACTATTGGTTTGGCCTCTGTAATTCCATAGCCCAAAAGTCATTCTCATTACTTATACAACAATTACGTAAATCTTTTCTCCATCATAGGTGTGTCCGGTCCACGGCGTCATCCTTACTTGTGGGATATTCTCTTCCCCAACAGGAAATGGCAAAGAGCCCAGCAATGCTGGTCACATGATCCCTCCTAGGCTCCGCCTACCCCAGTCATTCTCTTTGCCGTTGTACAGGCAACATCTCCACGGAGATGGCTTAGAGTTTTTTAGTGTTTAACTGTAGTTTTTATTATTCAATCAAGAGTTTATTTTAAAATAGTGCTGGTATGTACTATTTACTCTGAAACAGAAAAGAGATGAAGATTTCTGTTTGTAAGAGGAAAATGATTTTAGCAACCGTTACTAAAATCCATGGCTGTTCCACACAGGACTGTTGAGAGGAATTAACTTCAGTTGGGGGAACAGTGAGCAGTCTTTTGCTGCTTGAGGTATGACACATTCTAACAAGACGATGTAATGCTGGAAGCTGTCATTTTCCCTATGGGATCCGGTAAGCCATTTTTATTCAGACAGTAAATAAGGGCTTCACAAGGGCTTATTAAGACTGTAGACATTTTCTGGGCTAAATCGATTCATATATTACACATATTTAGCCTTGAGGAATCATTTAATCTGGGTATTTTTGTAAAATTATATCGGCAGGCACTGTTTTAGACACCTTATTCTCTAGGGGCTTTCCCTAATCATAGGCAGAGCCTCATTTTCGCGCCGGTATTGCGCACTTGTTTTTGAGAAGCATGACATGCAGTCGCATGTGTGAGGAGGAGCTCTGATACATAGAAAAGACTTTCTGAAGGCGTCATTTGGTATCGTATTCCCCTTTGGGCTTGGTTGGGTCTCAGCAAAGCAGATACCAGGGACTGTAAAGGGGTTAAAGTTAAAAACGTTATTTTAAGGGTTAAAGCTTCCAAATTTGGTGTGCAATACTTTTAAGGCTTTAAGACACTGTGGTGAAATTTTGGTGAATTTTGAACAATTCCTTCATACTTTTTCGCAATTGCAGTAATAAAGTGTGTTCAGTTTAAAATTTAAAGTGACAGTAACGGTTTTATTTTAAAACGTTTTTTGTACTTTGTTATCAAGTTTATGCCTGTTTAACATGTCTGAACTACCAGATAGACTGTGTTCTGAATGTGGGGAAGCCAAGGTTCCTTCTCATTTAAATAAATGTGATTTCTCCAACATAGGTGTGTCCGGTCCACGGCGTCATCCTTACTTGTGGGATATTCTCTTCCCCAACAGGAAATGGCAAAGAGCCCAGCAAAGCTGGTCACATGATCCCTCCTAGGCTCCGCCTACCCCAGTCATTCTCTTTGCCGTTGTACAGGCAACATCTCCACGGAGATGGCTTAGAGTTTTTTAGTGTTTAACTGTAGTTTTTATTATTCAATCAAGAGTTTGTTATTTTGAAATAGTGCTGGTATGTACTATTTACTCAGAAACAGAAAAGTGATGAAGAATTCTGTTTGTATGAGGAAAATGATTTTAGCAACCGTCACTAAAATCCATGGCTGTTCCACACAGGACTGTTGAGAGCAATTAACTTCAGTTGGGGGAACAGTGAGCAGTCTCTTGCTGCTTGAGGTATGACACATTCTAACAAGACGATGTAATGCTGGAAGCTGTCATTTTCCCTATGGGATCCGGTAAGCCATGTTTATTACGATCGTAAATAAGGGCTTCACAAGGGCTTATTAAGACTGTAGACTTTTTCTGGGCTAAATCGATTCATTATTAAATACATATTTAGCCTTGAGGAATCATTTTATCTGGGTATTTTGATATAATAATATCGGCAGGCACTGTTTTAGACACCTTATTCTTTAGGGGCTTTCCCAAAGCATAGGCAGAGCCTCATTTTCGCGCCGGTGTTGCGCACTTGTTTTTGAGAGGCATTGCATGCAGTCGCATGTGAGAGGAGCTCTGATACTTAGAAAAGACTTTCTGAAGGCGTCATTTGGTATCGTATTCCCCTTTGGGCTTGGTTGGGTCTCAGCAAAGCAGTTACCAGGGACTGTAAAGGGGTTAAAGTTCAAAACGGCTCCGGTTCCGTTATTTTAAGGGTTAAAGCTTCCAAATTTGGTGTGCAATACTTTTAAGGCTTTAAGACACTGTGGTGAAAATTTGGTGAATTTTGAACAATTCCTTCATGTTTTTTCGCAATTGCAGTAATAAAGTGTGTTCAGTTTAAAATTTAAAGTGACAGTAACGGTTTTATTTTAAAACGTTTTTTGTACCTTGTTATCAAGTTTATGCCTGTTTAACATGTCTGAACTACCAGATAGACTGTGTTCTGAATGTGGGGAAGCCAGAATTCCTATTCATTTAAATAAATGTGATTTATGTGACAATGACAATGATGCCCAAGATGATTCCTCAAGTGAGGGGAGTAAGCATGGTACTGCATCATTCCCTCCTTCGTCTACACGAGTCTTGCCCACTCAGGAGGCCCCTAGTACATCTAGCGCGCCAATACTCCTTACTATGCAACAATTAACGGCTGTAATGGATAATTCTGTCAAAAACATTTTAGCCAAAATGAACACTTATCAGCGTAAGCGCGACTGCTCTGTTTTAGATACTGAAGAGCATGACGACGCTGATAATAATATTTCTGAAGGGCCCCTAACCCAGTCTGATGGGGCCAGGGAGGTTTTGTCTGAGGGAGAAATTACTGATTCAGGGAACATTTCTCAACAAGCTGAACCTGATGTGATTACATTTAAATTTAAGTTGGAACATCTCCGCATTCTGCTTAAGGAGGTATTATCCACTCTGGATGATTGTGACAAGTTGGTCATCCCAGAGAAACTATGTAAAATGGACAAGTTCCTAGAGGTGCCGGGGCTCCCAGAAGCTTTTCCTATACCCAAGCGGGTGGCGGACATTGTTAATAAAGAATGGGAAAGGCCCGGTATTCCTTTTGTCCCTCCCCCCATATTTAAAAAATTGTTTACTATGGTCGACCCCAGAAAGGACTTATGGCAGACAGTCCCCAAGGTCGAGGGAGCGGTTTCCACTTTAAACAAACGCACCACTATACCCATAGAGGATAGTTGTGCTTTCAAAGATCCTATGGATAAAAAATTAGGTTTGCTTAAAAAGATGTTTGTTCAGCAGGGTTACCTTCTACAACCAATTTCATGCATTGTCCCTGTCGCTACAGCCGCATGTTTCTGGTTCGATGAGCTGATAAAGGCGGTTGATAGTGATTCTCCTCCTTATGAGGAGATTATGGACAGAATCAATGCTCTCAAATTGGCTAATTCTTTCACCCTAGACGCCACTTTGCAATTGGCTAGGTTAGCGGCTAAGAATTCTGGGTTTGCTATTGTGGCGCGCAGAGCGCTTTGGTTGAAATCTTGGTCGGCTGATGCGTCTTCCAAGAACAAGCTACTTAACATTCCTTTCAAGGGGAAAACGCTGTTTGGCCCTGACTTGAAAGAGATTATCTCTGATATCACTGGGGGTAAGGGCCACGCCCTTCCTCAGGATCGGCCTTTCAAGGCAAAAAAATAAACCTAATTTTCGTCCCTTTCGTAGAAACGGACCAGCCCAAGGTGCTACGTCCTCTAAGCAAGAGGGTAATACTTCTCAAGCCAAGCCAGCTTGGAGACCAATGCAAGGCTGGAACAAGGGAAAGCAGGCCAAGAAACCTGCCACTGCTACCAAGACAGCATGAAATGTTGGCCCCCGATCCGGGACCGGATCTGGTGGGGGGCAGACTCTCTCTCTTCGCTCAGGCTTGGGCAAGAGATGTTCTGGATCCTTGGGCGCTAGAAATAGTCTCCCAAGGTTATCTTCTGGAATTCAAGGGACTTCCCCCAAGGGGGAGGTTCCACAGGTCTCAGTTGTCTTCAGACCACATAAAACGACAGGCATTCTTACATTGTGTAGAAGACCTGTTAAGAATGGGAGTGATTCATCCTGTTCCATTAAGAGAACAAGGGATGGGGTTCTACTCCAATCTGTTCATAGTTCCCAAAAAAAGAGGGAACGTTCAGACCAATCTTAGATCTCAAGATCTTAAACAAGTTTCTCAAGGTTCCATCGTTCAAGATGGAAACCATTCGAACTATTCTTCCTTCCATCCAGGAAGGTCAATTCATGACCACAGTGGATTTAAAGGATGCGTATCTACATATTCCTATCCACAAGGAACATCATCGGTTCCTAAGGTTCGCATTCCTGGACAAGCATTACCAGTTCGTGGCACTTCCTTTCGGATTAGCCACTGCTCCAAGGATTTTCACAAAGGTACTAGGGTCCCTTCTAGCTGTGCTAAGACCAAGGGGCATTGCTGTAGTACCTTACTTGGACGACATTCTGATTCAAGCGTCGTCCCTTCCTCAAGCAAAGGCTCACACGGACATTGTCCTGGCCTTTCTCAGATCTCACGGATGGAAAGTGAACGTGGAAAAGAGTTCTCTATCTCCGTCAACAAGGGTTCCCTTCTTGGGAACAATAATAGACTCCTTAGAAATGAGGATTTTTCTGACAGAGGCCAGAAAAACAAAACTTCTAGACTCTTGTCGGATACTTCATTCCGTTCCTCTTCCTTCCATAGCGCAGTGCATGGAAGTGATCGGTTTGATGGTAGCGGCAATGGACATAGTTCCTTTTGCGCGCATTCATCTAAGACCATTACAACTGTGCATGCTCAGTCAGTGGAATGGGGACTATACAGACTTGTCTCCGAAGATACAAGTAAATCAGAGGACCAGAGACTCACTCCGTTGGTGGCTGTCCCTGGACAACCTGTCACAAGGGATGACATTCCGCAGACCGGAGTGGGTCATCGTCACGACCGACGCCAGTCTGATGGGCTGGGGCGCGGTTTGGGGATCCCTGAAAGCTCAGGGTCTTTGGTCTCGGGAAGAATCTCTTCTACCGATAAATATTCTGGAACTGAGAGCGATATTCAATGCTCTCAAGGCTTGGCCTCAGCTAGCGAGGGCCAAGTTCATACGGTTTCAATCAGACAACATGACAACTGTTGCGTACATCAACCATCAGGGGGGAACAAGGAGTTCCCTAGCGATGGAAGAAGTGACCAAAATCATTCTATGGGCGGAGTCTCACTCCTGCCACCTGTCTGCTATCCACATCCCAGGAGTGGAAAATTGGGAAGCGGATTTTCTGAGTCGTCAGACATTGCATCCGGGGGAGTGGGAACTCCATCCGGAAATCTTTGCCCAAGTCACTCAGCTGTGGGGCATTCCAGACATGGATCTGATGGCCTCTCGTCAGAACTTCAAAGTTCCTTGCTACGGGTCCAGATCCAGGGATCCCAAGGCGGCTCTAGTGGATGCACTAGTAGCACCTTGGACCTTCAAACTAGCTTATGTGTTCCCGCCGTTTCCTCTCATCCCCAGGCTGGTAGCCAGGATCAATCAGGAGAGGGCGTCGGTGATCTTGATAGCTCCTGCGTGGCCACGCAGGACTTGGTATGCAGATCTGGTGAATATGTCATCGGCTCCACCTTGGAAGCTACCTTTGAGACGAGACCTTCTTGTTCAGGGTCCGTTCGAACATCCGAATCTGGTTTCACTCCAGCTGACTGCTTGGAGATTGAACGCTTGATCTTATCAAAACGAGGGTTCTCAGATTCTGTTATCGATACTCTTGTTCAGGCCAGAAAGCCTGTAACTAGAAAAATTTACCACAAAATTTGGAAAAAATATATCTGTTGGTGTGAATCTAAAGGATTCCCTTGGGACAAGGTTAAGATTCCTAAGATTCTATCCTTCCTTCAAGAAGGATTGGAAAAAGGATTATCGGCTAGTTCCCTGAAGGGACAGATTTCTGCCTTGTCTGTGTTACTTCACAAAAAGCTGGCAGCTGTGCCAGATGTGCAAGCCTTTGTTCAGGCTCTGGTTAGAATTAAGCCTGTTTACAAACCTTTGACTCCTCCTTGGAGTCTCAACTTAGTTCTTTCAGTTCTTCAGGGGGTTCCGTTTGAACCCCTACATTCCGTTGATATTAAGTTATTATCTTGGAAAGTTTTGTTTTTAGTTGCGATTTCTTCTGCTAGAAGAGTTTCAGAATTATCTGCTCTGCAGTGTTCTCCTCCTTATCTGGTGTTCCATGCAGATAAGGTGGTTTTACGTACTAAACCTGGTTTTCTTCCAAAAGTTGTTTCTAACAAAAACATTAACCAGGAGATTATCGTACCTTCTCTGTGTCCGAAACCAGTGTCAAAGAAGGAACGTTTGTTGCACAATCTGGATGTTGTTCGCGCTCTAAAATTCTATTTAGATGCTACAAAGGATTTTAGACAAACATCTTCCTTGTTTGTTGTTTATTCCGGTAAAAGGAGAGGTCAAAAAGCAACTTCTACCTCTCTCTCTTTTTGGATTAAAAGCATCATCAGATTGGCTTACGAGACTGCCGGACGGCAGCCTCCCGAAAGAATCACGGCTCATTCCACGAGGGCTGTGGCTTCCACATGGGCCTTCAAGAACGAGGCTTCTGTTGATCAGATATGTAGGGCAGCGACTTGGTCTTCACTGCACACTTTTACCAAATTTTACAAGTTTGATACTTTTGCTTCTTCTGAGGCTATTTTTGGGAGAAAGGTTTTGCAAGCCGTGGTGCCTTCCATTTAGGTGACCTGATTTGCTCCCTCCCTTCATCCGTGTCCTAAAGCTTTGGTATTGGTTCCCACAAGTAAGGATGACGCCGTGGACCGGACACACCTATGTTGGAGAAAACAGAATTTATGTTTACCTGATAAATTACTTTCTCCAACGGTGTGTCCGGTCCACGGCCCGCCCTGGTTTTTTTAATCAGGTCTGATAATTTATTTTCTTTAACTACAGTCACCACGGTACCATATGGTTTCTCCTATGCAAATATTCCTCCTTAACGTCGGTCGAATGACTGGGGTAGGCGGAGCCTAGGAGGGATCATGTGACCAGCTTTGCTGGGCTCTTTGCCATTTCCTGTTGGGGAAGAGAATATCCCACAAGTAAGGATGACGCCGTGGACCGGACACACCGTTGGAGAAAGTAATTTATCAGGTAAACATAAATTCTGTTTTATGTGACACTGAAAATGATGCCCAAGATGATTCCTCAAGTGAGGGGAGTAAGCATGGTACTGCATCATTCCCTCCTTCGTCTACACGAGTCTTGCCCACTCAGGAGGCCCCTAGTACATCTAGCGCGCCAATACTCCTTACTATGCAACAATTAACGGCTGTAATGGATAATTCTATCAAAAACATTTTAGCCAAAATGCCCACTTATCAGCGTAAGCGCGACTGCTCTGTTTTAGATACTGAAGAGCATGAGGACGCTGATGATAATGGTTCTGAAATGCCCCTACACCAGTCTGAGGGGGCCAGGGAGGTTTTGTCTGAGGGAGAAATTTCAGATTCAGGGAAAATTTCTCAACAAGCTGAACCCGATGTGATTACATTTAAATTTAAGTTGGAACATCTCCGCGCTCTGCTTAAGGAGGTATTATCCACTCTGGATGATTGTGAGAATTTGATCATCCCAGAGAAACTATGTAAAATGGACAAGTTCCTAGAGGTCCCGGGGCTCCCAGAAGCTTTTCCTATACCCAAGCGGGTGGCGGACATTGTAAATAAAGAATGGGAAAGGCCCGGTATACCTTTCGTCCCTCCCCCCATATTTAAAAAATTGTTTCCTATGGTCGACCCCAGAAAGGACTTATGGCAGACAGTCCCCAAGGTCGAGGGAGCGGTTTCTACTTTAAACAAACGCACCACTATACCCATAGAAGATAGTTGTGCTTTCAAAGATCCTATGGATAAAAAATTAGGTTTGCTTAAAAAGATGTTTGTTCAGCAAGGTTACCTTCTACAACCAATTTCATGCATTGTCCCTGTCACTACAGCCGCGTGTTTCTGGTTCGATGAGCTAGTAAAGGCGATCGATAGTGATTCTCCTCCTTATGAGGAGATTATGGACAGAATCCGTGCTCTCAAATTGGCTAATTCTTTCACCCTAGACGCCACTTTGCAATTGGCTAGGTTAGCGGCAAAGAATTCTGGGTTTGCTATTGTGGCGCGCAGAGCGCTTTGGTTGAAATCTTGGTCAGCTGATGCGTCTTCCAAGAACAAACTCCTTAACATTCCTTTCAAGGGGAAAACGCTGTTTGGCCCTGACTTGAAAGAGATTATCTCTGATATCACTGGGGGTAAGGGCCACGCCCTTCCTCAGGATAGGTCTTTCAAGGCCAAAAATAAACCTAATTTTCGTCCCTTTCGTAGAAACGGACCAGCCCCAAGTGCTACGTCCTCTAAGCAAGAGGGTAATACTTCTCAAGCCAAGTCAGCCTGGAGACCAATGCAAGGCTGGAACAAGGGAAAGCAGGCCAAGAAACCTGCCACTGCTACCAAGACAGCATGAAATGTTGGCCCCCGATCCGGGACCGGATCTGGTGGGGGGCAGACTCTCTCTCTTCGCTCAGGCTTGGGCAAGAGATGTTCTGGATCCTTGGGCACTAGAAATAGTCTCCCAAGGTTATCTTCTGGAATTCAAGGGACTTCCCCCAAGGGGGAGGTTCCACAGGTCTCAATTGTCTTCAGACCACATAAAAAGACAGGCATTCTTACATTGTGTAGAAGACCTGTTAAAAATGGGAGTGATTCATCCTGTGCCATTAGGAGAACAAGGGATGGGGTTCTACTCCAATCTGTTCATAGTTCCCAAAAAAGAGGGAACGTTCAGACCAATCTTAGATCTCAAGATCTTAAACAAGTTTCTCAAGGTTCCATCGTTCAAAATGGAAACCATTCGAACAATTCTTCCTTCCATCCAGGAAGGTCAATTCATGACCACGGTGGATTTAAAGGATGCGTATCTACATATTCCTATCCACAAGGAACATCATCGGTTCCTAAGGTTCGCATTCCTGGACAAGCATTACCAGTTCGTGGCGCTTCCTTTCGGATTAGCCACTGCTCCAAGGATTTTCACAAAGGTACTAGGGTCCCTTCTAGCGGTGCTAAGACCAAGGGGCATTGCAGTAGTACCTTACTTGGACGACATTCTGATTCAAGCGTCGTCCCTTCCTCTAGCAAAGGCTCACACGGACATAGTCCTGGCCTTTCTCAGATCTCACGGATGGAAAGTGAACGTGGAAAAGAGTTCTCTATCTCCGTCGACAAGGGTTCCCTTCTTGGGAACAATAATAGACTCCTTAGAAATGAGGATTTTTCTGACAGAGGCCAGAAAAACAAAACTTCTAAACTCTTGTCAAACACTTCATTCCGTTCCTCTTCCTTCCATAGCGCAGTGCATGGAAGTAATAGGTTTGATGGTAGCGGCAATGGACATAGTTCCTTTTGCGCGCATTCATCTAAGACCATTACAACTGTGCATGCTCAGTCAGTGGAATGGGGACTATACAGACTTGTCTCCGAAGATGCAAGTAAATCAGAGGACCAGAGACTCACTCCGTTGGTGGCTGTCCCTGGACAACCTGTCACAAGGGATGACCTTCCGCAGACCAGAGTGGGTCATTGTCACGACCGACGCCAGTCTGATGGGCTGGGGCGCGGTCTGGGGATCCCTGAAAGCTCAGGGTCTTTGGTCTCGGGAAGAATCTCTTCTACCGATAAATATTCTGGAACTGAGAGCGATATTCAATGCTCTCAAGGCTTGGCCTCAGCTAGCAAAGGCCAAGTTCATACGGTTTCAATCAGACAACATGACGACTGTTGCGTACATCAACCATCAGGGGGGAACAAGGAGTTCCCTGGCGATGGAAGAAGTGACCAAAATCATTCAATGGGCGGAGACTCACTCCTGCCACCTGTCTGCAATCCACATCCCAGGAGTGGAAAATTGGGAAGCGGATTTTCTGAGTCGTCAGACATTACATCCGGGGGAGTGGGAACTCCATCCGGAAATCTTTGCCCAAATTACTCAACTGTGGGGCATTCCAGACATGGATCTGATGGCCTCTCGTCAGAACTTCAAGGTTCCTTGCTACGGGTCCAGATCCAGGGATCCCAAGGCGACTCTAGTAGATGCACTAGTAGCACCTTGGACCTTCAAACTAGCTTATGTATTCCCGCCGTTTCCTCTCATCCCCAGGCTGGTAGCCAGGATCCATCAGGAGAGGGCGTCGGTGATCTTGATAGCTCCTGCGTGGCCACGCAGGACTTGGTATGCAGATCTGGTGAATATGTCATCGGCTCCACCATGGAAGCTACCTTTGAGACGAGACCTTCTTGTTCAAGGTCCGTTCGAACATCCGAATCTGGTCTCACTCCAGCTGACTGCTTGGAGATTGAACGCTTGATCTTATCAAAACGAGGGTTCTCAGATTCTGTTATTGATACTCTTGTTCAGGCCAGAAAGCCTGTAACTAGAAAAATTTACCACAAAATATGGAAAAAATATATCTGTTGGTGTGAATCTAAAGGATTCCCTTGGGACAAGGTAAAGATTCCTAAGATTCTATCCTTTCTTCAAGAAGGATTGGAGAAAGGATTATCTGCAAGTTCCTTGAAGGGACAGATTTCTGCCTTGTCTGTGTTACTCCACAAAAAGCTGGCAGCTGTGCCAGATGTTCAAGCCTTTGTTCAGGCTCTGGTTAGAATCAAGCCTGTTTACAAACCTTTGACTCCTCCTTGGAGTCTCAACTTAGTTCTTTCAGTTCTTCAGGGGGTTCCGTTTGAACCCTTACATTCCGTTGATATTAAGTTATTATCTTGGAAAGTTTTGTTTTTGGTTGCAATTTCTTCTGCCAGAAGAGTTTCAGAATTATCTGCTCTGCAGTGTTCTCCTCCTTATCTGCTGTTCCATGCAGATAAGGTGGTTTTACGTACTAAACCTGGTTTTCTTCCAAAAGTTGTTTCTAACAAAAACATTAACCAGGAGATAGTCGTGCCTTCTTTGTGTCCGAAACCAGTTTCGAAGAAGGAACGTTTGTTGCACAATTTGGATGTTGTTCGCGCTCTAAAATTCTATTTAGATGCTACAAAGGATTTTAGACAAACATCTTCCTTGTTTGTTGTTTATTCTGGTAAAAGGAGAGGTCAAAAAGCAACTTCTACCTCTCTCTCTTTTTGGATTAAAAGCATCATCAGATTGGCTTACGAGACTGCCGGACGGCAGCCTCCTGAAAGAATCACAGCTCATTCCACTAGGGCTGTGGCTTCCACATGGGCCTTCAAGAACGAGGCTTCTGTTGATCAGATATGTAGGGCAGCGACTTGGTCTTCACTGCACACTTTTACCAAATTTTACAAGTTTGATACTTTTGCTTCTTCTGAGGCTGTTTTTGGGAGAAAGGTTTTGCAAGCCGTGGTGCCTTCCATTTAGGTGACTTGATTTGCTCCCTCCCTTCATCCGTGTCCTAAAGCTTTGGTATTGGTTCCCACAAGTAAGGATGACGCCGTGGACCGGACACACCTATGTTGGAGAAAACAGAATTTATGTTTACCTGATAAATTACTTTCTCCAACGGTGTGTCCGGTCCACGGCCCGCCCTGGTTTTTTAATCAGGTCTGATAATTTATTTTCTTTAACTACAGTCACCACGGTATCATATGGTTTCTCCTATGCAAATATTCCTCCTTAACGTCGGTCGAATGACTGGGGTAGGCGGAGCCTAGGAGGGATCATGTGACCAGCTTTGCTGGGCTCTTTGCCATTTCCTGTTGGGGAAGAGAATATCCCACAAGTAAGGATGACGCCGTGGACCGGACACACCGTTGGAGAAAGTAATTTATCAGGTAAACATAAATTCTGTTTTTGTGTTCTAACAGAGCAAGTTGTAGACATTTTTAAATTAAATTTTTAAGTTAAGTTCAAGACATTATTTGCTGCATTGCATTTTTAATGGTCTGTTAAAGGGACATTATACACTAAATTTTTTCTTTGCATAAATGTTTTGTAGATGATCCATGTCCTTCCTAAGATTGGGAGAGTCCACGGCTTCATTCCTTACTGTTGGGAAATAGAACACCTGGCCACCAGGAGGAGGCAAAGACACCCCAGCCAAAGACTTGGCTATCCCTCCCACTTCCTCATTACCCCAGTCATTCTTTGCCTTTCGTCACATTAGGAGGTGGCTGAGAAGTGTCAGAAGATTCGGAGAGTCTTGAAAAAGGGTATCTGCCTTTCGAGATAGGACTGTAGTTTTAATTAGTCATGTCAACCTCTGTGAGTATTGATGAAAGTTTGGAGTCTGGAGATGCAGGGAAAGTTTTTCTGCAAAACCATGCAGACTATTGCAAACAGCTCCTAAGCAATCAGTGTTGACTAGTTTCACTGCCTGCTTTCTCTCACTCAAGTCCATGTCAGGAGCGCTACTATAAGACTGTCACACTTGAGAAGCTGTGTTCTGTTGCACAGCATGGATCCTGGAGGTAAGATAGTTTCAATTTTTACACATAGAACGCTATAACCGGGTCACAGTGTGGCTCCTTTATACCTTGATAGGATCCAGGGTTAATATCCTCTGAAGGGGTTTATTGAACATTTGGGGTTAATTAATTAGTGTATTAATTATTTACATGCTGCTTTGTGTGATTTTTTTTTTTCCTGGACTGATAGACTGTGTGTTTTTGGCTGGAACAAACAGGTTTCACTTAAGTTTCACTTTCATTTTTGAAAGTGTTGCACAGCTCCTATTACTTGCTGTACTTGTAATAGCAAGGGAAGCAGTTTTCTATATTAAAGTTTTTATTTGTGTCCTCCTGTGGGTATAACCTGAGCTATGGAGGACTCTGACATGTTAGAAGGTTACTCCTTCTGTACTAGATCATACCTGTTTATATTGTGAGGAGGCTGTGGTTTTCCCGCCCACTCAATTATGTTCCACCTGCCTTAACACCGTTATAAAGTCTAAGAAGGGTGACAAGCCTGCTAAGGCTTTTTAGTACCTCTGCACCATCTACCTCTCAGGACTCTGTGTCTAATGAGGTTACTAGCCTTGCTACATTATCCTTAGCGTATAAGCCTCCTGCTGTGGAGGAACCGTCCTTTAGATTTAATAAAAAAAACGCAAGTGCTCAATTTTAAAGCAGGTTCTGTCTAGGTTCAAGAGGCCGTGCTGCCTTAAGAACCTATGATACCTAAATTAGACAGAATTTACAAAGACAGGAAAGCTCCTTTAACTTTTCTGTGCTGGTTAAGATGGCGAACATTATTAAAAACGAATGGGGGAAAAATGTATTCCTTTTCCCCCTCGTCGTCTTTTTTTAAAAAGTTGTTCCCGGACTCTCAACTGGATTTGTGGGGCTCCATTCCTAAGGTGGATGGTGCTATCTCTACGCTTGCTAAATGTACTACTATACCTCTTGAGGATAGTTCTTCGTTCAGATAGCCGATGGATAAGAAAATGGTAACCTTTCTGAGAAAGATGTTCCAACATACATGATTTTTGTTTCAACCGGCAGCTGCAGTTGCCGGAGTGGCTACCTGTTGGTGTGATTCTTTGTCGGAACTCATTGAGGTGGAGCCTCCCCTCGAGGATATTCAAGACAGAATTAAAGCTCCTGAGAATTGCTAATTCTTGTATCTGTGATGTGAATATGCAAATTATTCGCCTAAATGCAAAGGCCTCAGGCTTTGCAGTCCTAGCCCGCTGGGCACTCTGGTTGAAGTCTTGGTCTGCGGATATGACTTAAGTTCAGACTCCTTTCCTTTATTTAGTCCAAGCCTGGACTCCATTATTTCTACGGTTACCTGGGGGGCAAGGGTGCCTTCCTACCGCAAGATAAGAAAGTCTAAGGGATGACAATCTTCTAATTTTTGTTCTGACAAATCCCAACGACAACAATCTTTCTCCAAGCCCGAGCAACCCAAGAGTACTAGGAAGCCAGCTCAGTCCCGGAATAAATCCAAGCAGAATAAGAAACATGCCAAAAACAAATCCGCATAAAGGGGCGGCCCCTGATCTGGGATCAGATCGTGTAGGGGGCAGACTCCTTTTTTTTTTTTTTTTTTTTTCCCCCCAGACGCTTGTTTCAAGGATGTACAGGATCCGTGGGTCCTGGAGATGGTATCTCAGGGATACAAGATAGGCTTCAAATCTCATCCGCTAAGGGACAGATTCCTTTTCTCGAATCTGTCTACCAGACCAGAAAAGAGGGATGCCTTTCTAGGGTGCGTTCGGGATCTATCCTCCTTAGGCGTTGTTGACCCTATACCTATCGAAGAAAGAGGTTTGGGGTTTTATTCAAACCTGTTCATGGTCCCAAAGAAGGAGGGAACTTTCTGCCCAATTCTGGACCTAAAGTGCTTAAACAAATTAATCATTGTCCCTTCCTTCAAGATAGAGACGATAAGGTCCATCCTTCCTTAAATTCAGGAAGGCCAGTTTATGACCACTATAGATCTGAAGGACTTTTACCTTCATGTTCCAATACACAAGGAACACTTTCAATTCCTGAGGTTTGCATTCCTGGACCAGCACTTCCAATTCATTGCCTTTCCGTTTGGCCTAGCTACTGCTTTAAAAATCTTTACGAAGGTTCTGGGGGCTCTTCTAGCCATTGCCAGAACTCATGATATTGCAGTAGCCCAATACTTGGAAGATATTCTGGTGCAAGCACCATCCTTTCATCTTGCAGAAGAATTCTCGGAGCCCCTTGTCAGTCTTCTTCGATCACATGGATGGAAGATAAACTTGGAAAAGAGTTATCTTATCCCAAGTACCAGGGTGGAATTCCTGGGTACTATAATAGACTCCATATCCATGATGATATTTCTAACAGACCAGTGTATTTGGAGGTGATTGGTCTCATGGTGTCCTGCATGGACATCATTCCTTTTTCCAGGTTCCGTCTCAGACCTTTACAACTGTGCATGCTAAGGCAGTGGATCAGCTATCATATAGATCTGTCTGATTATCTGTCCTGAGGGACATGCTCCTGGGAGATTGTGACTACAGACGCAAGTCTATCCAGATGGGGAGCTGTTTGGGGTGCCAGGAAGGCACAGGGGTTGTGGACTCAGGAGTCCTCCCTCCTGATCAATATTTTGGAACTACGGGCAATCTTTAAGGCCACTTCTGGGTTCGTCCAAGTTTATCAGATTCCAATCAGACAATATAACCTCGGCTTACATCAACCATCAGGGGGATGAAAAGTTCCTTGGCGATGAAGGAAGTATCTCAGATTCTGGAGTGGGCGGAGGCCCCCAGCTGTTCGCTGTCAGCGATCCACATTGCATGTGTGGACAACTGAGAGGTGGATTTTCTCAGCAGGCAATCCTTCCATCCAGGGGAATGGTCTCTCCATCCCAAGGTGTTTACAGAGATATGCAGCAAGTGGGGGATGCCCGAGATAGATCTCATGGCAATCCTGTCTCAATACCAAGCTACCCAGGTATGGGTCGAGGGATCCCCAAGCGGATCTAATAGATGCACTAGCAGTGCCCTGGAGTTTCAAACTCGTATATCTTTTTCCTCCATTACCGCTTCTTCCTCGAATGGTGGCCCGCATTAAGCAGGAGCGGGTATCAGTAATCCTTATTGCTTCATCGTTGCCGCGAAGGACGTGGTTTGCGGATCTCCTCCGTGGAAGTTACCTTGTCACGGAGACCTGCTGATACAATGTCCATTTGTTCATCAGTCTAGATTCTCTGAGGTTGACTGTGTGGAGATTGAACGCCTAGTCTTAGCCAAGAGAGGTTTCTCAGAGTGTCATTGATACTCTTATTCAAGCTCGTAAACCAGTTACTCTGCGTATCTACCACAAGGTGTGGAGGACCTACTGATTCTGGTGTGAAGAGCGTGGTTTTTCCTGGCACAGCGTTAAGGTTGCCAGGATCTTATCTTTTCTCCAGGATGGGCTGGAGAAGGGCCTTTCTGCTAGTTCCCTGGGGGAATAGATTTCGTCCATGTCGGTTTTATTGCACAAGAGACTGGCTGAGCTTCCAGACGTGCAGTCCTTTAAGGCTCTGATTAGGATCAGACCTGTGGCTCCTCCTTGGAGCCTAAATCTTGTTGTTTGGGTTTTGCAACAGGTTCCGTTTGAGCCTCTGCATTCTGTTGACATAAAATTGTTATCTTGGAAGGTTCTCTTTTTATTGCCTCTGCGCGCAGAATTTGAGATCTCTGCTTTGCAAAGTGAGCTCCCTTATCTGATTTTTCATGCGCATAAGGCAGTGTTACGTACTAAATTAGGTTTTCTTCTCAAGGTTGTGTCAGATCGCAACATCAATCGGGAGATTGTTGTTCCTTCCTTGTGTCCTAATTCTTTATTGAAGGAATGCTTCACAATTTGGATGTGCTTCGTGCCTTGAAGTTCTATCTTCTGGTTACTTAGGAGTTTAGACAATCTTCCTCTTTGTTGTTTATTCGGGGAAGCATAAGGGGCAGAAGGGTTCTTCGACTTCCCTATGTTTTTGGTTAAGGAGTGTCATCTGCTTAGCGCACGAAGACAGTGGGACATCGTCCTCCTGAGAGGATAACGGCTCATTCCACTAGAGCAGTGGCTTCCACTTGGGCCTTTTAAGAACAAGGCCTCTATGGATCAGATTTGTAAGGCGGCTACCTGGTTCTCCTTACATACTTTTTCAAAATTTTACAAGTTTGATGTTTTTGCTTCGGCTGAAGCAACTTTCGGGAGAAAAGTTTTGCAGGCTGTGGTGCCCTCAGAATAATATCCGCCTCTTCCTTTTTGTTCCCTCCCGTTATTCATTCAGTGTCCTGGAGTTTTCCCAACAGTAAGGAATGAAGCCGTGGACTCTCCCTATCTTAGGAAGGAAAACATAATTTATGCTTACCAGATAAATTCCTTTCCTTCCGGATAGGGAGAGTCCACAGCCCCCGCCCGTTTTTTCTTGTCTATGGGCAGTCCCCTATTTTATTTTATTCTTCTGGCACCATTTATACTCTGTTTTTCCTACTTTTCCTTGTTCCCTATGCAGAATGACTGTGGTGATGAGGAAGTGGGAGGGATATTTAAGCCTTTGGCTGGGGTGTCTTTGCCTCCTCCTGGTGGCCAGGTGTTGTATTTCCCAACAGTAAGGAATGAAGCCATGGACTCTCCCTATACAGAAGGAAAGGAATTTATCTGGTAAGCATAAATTATGTTTTAGAGAGAGAGATGTGTATATATAACTTTTTCTTCTTAAATAGAAAGAGTCCACAGCTGCATTCATTACTTTTTGGAAATAAGAACATGGCCACCAGGAGGAGGCAAAGACAACCCAGCCAAAGGCTTAAATACTACTCCCACTCCCCTCATCCCCCAGTCATTCTTTGCCTTTCATCCCAGGAGGATGGCAGAGAAGTGTCAGATTTTTTGTTTTTATCTCTTATGGAGGGTAGTACTCTTCGGCATGGGACAGGAGTTTTAAGTAGTCCTGTCAGTCTCTCAGTGAGGGCTTGGATGAAAGTTAAAGTCCGGAGATGCAGGGAGTTTCTTTCTGCGAAACTATCCTGACAAATATTAACAGCTCCTCAAGCAATCAGTGTTGTCGAACTTCGCTTTGCTGCCTGCTTTCTTGTCTTAAGTCCATGGTGGAGGCGATGTTACTATCGGTCACACTTGAAGAGCCGTATTCCCGTTCCATGACATAGATTCCGGTAAGATCGTTTAATTTTACATTATTCGTCAATGTACTGTAATGTGAATGTTTCCCGAGAGGCTACCACCTTGCGGGTCTATCTTATACATAAGGGTCTCAGTGAGTCTCTCTTAGTATCTTGGAATCGAGGGTTAATATTTCCTGAGGGGGGGTTATTGAACAGGGGGGGCTTTATAATCATGTTTAACTGATTCAACCTGCTTATGTGTGATGTTTACTGGGCTCGTTGTTGGGACATTAAGGCCTTTGTAAGTGATGTGGCCTTTTGGTTGGGCGCGCTTTTTTGGACTGTACGGTTCAACTTGTGTTCGGGAGTGGTTGCGCTCCGTTTTTCCATTTCTGCATTCCCAACCGCGTGGCGAAGGAAATTTTCTAGTCCACATGGGTCTGGTCATAGGAGGTGGTGAGTGCCCCAGCCATTGTGGGTGTCAGGTCCTGTTTTTGTTTTACTACTTTAGTCCGTATTTAAATATCCTCTATCCAGTTATGGAGGATTCTCATGCTGAGACTGTGTTAATTTCAGATTCAGTTACGGAGGATTCTGATACTGAGACTTTTGATTTCAGATTTTGTGTCCGGTAATGAATCAGGAGTGGCCTCGTTGACTCCGTCAACCAGTTTTGTTCCGTATGCCATTTCAGAGGGACTGCTGAGCCATCCGCCTCTGAGGGTCCAGTCCTCCAAATCATACTTCTGCACATGCGGGTAACCCAGTTTATGGTTCCTCCATGTGGGGTGGCGTATTTGGGGAAGGCCTCTACAGTTCCCCGCGGGGGTATATGTTCCTGAGCGTTGTGCCTTTCGTTACAGGATTGCGCGCCTTCGCGTGTTGCTCAGACATGTTTTTCAGTTATTGAATGACCCTATCGTTACCAGTTACGGGGATTTTCAGTCTGATAATTCGAATGGTGCACCTCATTAGACGTGGGGATGAATTAATCTCCCTCATTTGTTTGAGATTTTTCCCAGTTTTGTAAGATAGGGCTCCGTTTAGCTGGTCCTGCCTGTAGGCCTGTGTCTTTTTGGGCGTTAACCTCTGGGTTGCCTTATATTTTATTTATATCTGATGGGATGTCTTATTTGTGTTTCCTTCGGAACCTTCTGGGATTGATACTCTTTATTACTTCTACGGAAGTTGTTTTGGACATTTTAGTCCTACGTTAAAAATGTCTTCTGTTTTTTCCCCTACGATGGAGAATTTTATGCAGCTTGCCGGTTGGGACCCTAGGTGCATGTTCAGACACGTGGCGCTGTTCTGCTCGGCTGGTTCGGTAGAAGCGCAGAGTGCTCAGGTTATCATTGTTTTTCATGTTCAACTAAGCATTCGAGTGGACCTGTGGGTCCTTGAGGTGGGAAGGATTGTTTCAGTCCTTATAGCCTTCAGTCATAATGACTGGGCAGGTGAGTTTTCCGCTGCGTCACTCTGACATCTGATTTCATCAAAACTTAGTTTTCCTCCCCCATGTGGTGGAGGGTGGGAGGGCTTAATGCCCCTTACCGCTATTGAGCGGTTTGGCCTTTATTTTTAGGCCTCTGGATTTGTCCTTTTGGGTTTGATCCAACAGCTTGTACAAGATAGCTGTCTAGCATGCAGAAGTTTTGCACTTTGAAACCAGTTGCAGCTCTTGACACCTTGTAGGTGATAGTGTAAACTGTTTATAGTGTATCTCTTGACATGTACTGTCTGAGTTATAAGAGACCTTTGGGTCTTCCATTGTCTCCAGGTGAGTGGATCTCCTTTTAGGGATCTGTGTTTCCGGGTGATGGTTGTTCCCTGTGGGGACTTTGTTTAGCTCAGGGTTTCTGGAGCTGGGTAGGCTTAGTGCCTTCTCTTCCTTATGTCCTCTGCTTGTGTGGAGGTGTTAGGGAGACGACTAGTCCTGCTAGTAGGATTTTTTTTTTTTACCTCAAGATATCCTTTGGTTATCCTGAGGCTCTGAGAAGTTTCTTCATACGACTTCTAGCCTTGCTCCTTAGAGCGTTGGACTTTAGCTAGGGGTGGTTCCTTTTTGGTCAGGGCTTTCGAGCTCTGGCCAGTTGGGGTGTTTAGTTCTAGGTTAAGGTTTGCCTGAACTATTAGGTACCCGGACCTGTTTTTCTCCCAGAGATTTCCGGTTGCTGAAGCTTTGCTTGGCTTTTTTCCTGACCCAGTCTTGTGTGGTTTTTGAATCTTGGATCTCAGGGCTGGTCGGGGTGTTTCATGGTAGTGGGAACTTGGGCTATGTCCTTGCTCCAGCTACCTGACCTGGGCATGGTTGGCCAGGTTCTTGGAGTAATTTTTACTTTGTCACAGAGTAGCCCATGTCATCTGATGGTTGGCTGTGTGACTTGAGCTTCTAGGGTGGTTGGTTCATACCCAGCTGCTGGCGTTTAATGTCCAATTTCGAGTGCGCCTTAGGATTGCATTCCCCTGATTAGCTTGCCGGTGTTCGTGTGGATTCCCAGGGAATTTCTCTTCCCATAAGCCGGGGATTTTGGGCCTTGTGGACAGTTGTTGCCCTTCCGGCATCATTCCTTTTCATTAGGGATATTCTCCTCCCTATGGAGATAGTCCTTGTTTGGGGCTTCTCCTGGAGGGGAGTGGGAAAGGTGGGATTGCTTCCCCCTGGGGGCTTGCTGGCTCCATGCAGACTTGTTGGGACTTTATTTGATAGATCCTTAGGTCTATGCCCTTGTTGTCTGTTTTTAGATTAGGATTGTACTTGTACTCTGTGGGGATGGCTGTGCTATCCTTACGCTCGTTCCTGTACCTGTTCAGGATTCTTTTGTTCCCCTGTCTTGGATCCCTAAGTCTGGGTTGGTCCAGCTGGGTGTGGGTCTGCAGGTCAGGATGGCCGAGCGTTTGCAGTCTCCTCTGGATGTGTGAGCTTTGTTGTGTCTATCCTGTTAGCCTAGTCTGCTAGAATATAGATATTCATTCAACTTGCTCTATTGATTAGAAGAGGGTTTACTCTTCCTTTGGGATCTGAGGGTATACTCTCCTTCTAGGGGGGCCTCGATTTGAGGTTTTGTGTTCCCCTTTTAAGGGACCTGTGTGTAGGTCCGGCGACTTAGGTTGCATGGAGCGTGCCCTCTGTCTGGGGGTTGCTTTTGCGGTCTGTTACTTGTTTGTTTGACTGCTGCTTCTTCCTCGCAAGTACCCTCTATGTTGCCCTGTTATGGACTCTGTGTTCTCAGACTTGGGTTTTTTTTCACCTGGGTGTATTACACACTTTTTCATGGTCGAATACTTTGGTATTCTGTGGTCAAACACTGGGTGGACTTGGCTTCTTCAGTTGCATTCCATGCTTGCAGGATGTTGGAGAGACATCTGTTCTGTCTCTGCCCGGTCTTATCCCAGGTTTTGCTTGGTATAGGCGTGGCCTCCTTTCTCTGTTTTGGGCCCCTTTGGGTCTCTGTGAGCTCGGCTCACTCGTGGAGGTGTTCCTTTTTGTATTAGGGGACATTTTGGTTTCCTTGGTTCTCCTTTGCCTTGTTCCCTTGGGGTTTTCGGCTGGTGTCTCCTTCATTTGTGGAGATGAGCGGTGGGGGACCATTTGCTGGGTGACAGTGTCTTCTGGAGGACTGTTGGCTCAGTCAAGTCTGTTTGCGGTCTCTGGTTTGGCTTCTGGACTTAACTGTGAGTCAGTGTCCTTGGGGCTTTTCCTCTTAAAGAATATTTTTTTTAAAAATTCGGCTTCGGACGAAGCAGGGTTTTTTATTGGTTAAAGGTTCATGCCTGGTGCCCTCAGTTTGGGCCGCCTATTGTACCCTCCTGTCTTAGTATTCAGTGTCCTCTATAGCTTGGGTATTGTTTTCCCAAAAGTAATGAATGCAGCTGTGGACTCTTTCCATTTAAGAAGAAAAACATAAATTATGCCTTCCTGATAATTTCCTTTTCTTCTGATGGAAAGAGTCCACAGTTTCCCACCTGTATTTTTAGGTGGGGCGTCCTCGTATTCGTCTGCCACCTTTCACCCTGATATTTCTTCTACTGTTCATTGTTCCTCGGCAGAATGACTGGGGGATGAGGGGAGTGGGAGGAGTATTTAAGCCTTTGGCTGGGTTGTCTTTGCCGCCTCCTGGTGGCCAGGTTCTTATTTCCTAAAAGTAAATTATGCAGCTGTGGACTCTCTCCATCAGAAGAAAAGGAAATTATCAGGTAAGCATAATTAGTTTTTTTAAGGCTTAACAGGAAAACAAACTTTAAAAAAAAAAAAATAATTATTAAAAACGTATAGAAAAGACGCTGTTTTAAGCCCCTGAACTGCCAGAGATAGTTGCACATCTGCTTCATATAGCTATCCAGCAGTCAAGGGGTTGAACTTTTTTTTTTTTTTAAATTCACCAGACTACTAAAGAAAATTGACAGTACACTGTTTTATGGCTTATTACATCTTGCAGAAGCAGGGCCGGTAAGGGAGAGGGCACTTACAGCTCTTCTGTCAGTGAGAGAGAGTCTGTTGAACAAGCAGATGCTCCACTCTCTGTTCTCTTCTCTGCAGATGCCCCACCCCCCGCAGCAACGGGAACCTATGAAGTTTAACAGGTCTCCAAAAGGGGAGGTGGCACAGTCTCGTGGAGAGAAGAAAACATGAGGATTTGTAATCTCCACTGGATGAAGTGCAGGGGGAATTTAAAAAGCAGTTGTCTGCTTAAAAACTGGACATTTAAGTGTCCATTTTTTTTCCTATAATTTTTACTGGGCAGCTGATTGATAAACCGTACTGTCCGGTCAGATACCGGACACCTGGCAATCCTAAATACATAAGTCGTGTAAATCACATTAAACAGACAAACTCAATGTAGAATTAATATTGGTATATAATTAGTAAAAAAATAAAAAATAAAATTGTAATATACATTCCGCTTTTGCGCTAATATCTATGAATATTCTGCTTCCTCCACACTCGCTTGTGAGGCTAAAGCACAAATTCTGTAACCTCATTATGCTGCAGATTGCATGACCTGGCTCCATACTATTCAGTGATTGCTTACTACAACAGTGTACAAACCCATTTACAGATAACCTTAACCCCTTAAGGATCAGGCATTTTATACAAAAACTTCCCCCAAAAGACCAGAGCAATTTTAACATTTTTACTATCAGTACATTTAAATAGATATAGAGCCTTTTTTATATTTAACTAACCAAGCCATATATATATATATATATATATATATATATATATATATATATATATATATATATATATATATATATATATAAGACAACCCAAAATATTGCTTTAGGCCCATTTTGGTATGTTTCATGCCAAATGCGATCAAATTTAAAAAATCATTACTTTTTTTACAATTTTAGGGTTCTCACTGAAATTATTTACAAACAGCTTGTGCAATTATGGCATAAATGGTTGTAAATGCTTCTCTGGGATCCCCTTTGTTCAGAAATAGCAGACATATATGGCTTTGGCATTACTTTTTTGGTAATTAGAAGGTCTCTAAATGCCGCTGCGCACCACACTTGTATTATGCCAAGCAGTGAAGGGGTTAATTAGGTGCCTGTAGGGTTAATTTTAGCTTAAAGAGACAGTCTACACCAGCATTTTTATTGTTTTAAAAGATAGATAATCCCTTTATTACCCATTTCCCAGTTTTGCATAACCAACAAAGTTATAATATACTTTTAACCTCTGTGATTATCTTGTATCTAAGCCTCTGCAAACTGCCCCTTTTTTCAGTTCTTTTGACAGACTTGCAGTCTAGCCAATCAGTGCCTGCTCCCAGATAACTTCTCGTGCACGAGCACAGTGTTATCTATATGAAATACGTGAACTAACACCCTCTAGTGGTGAAAAACTGGTAAAATGCAATCTGAAAGAGGTGGGCTTCAAGGTTTAAGAAATTAGCATATGAACCTCCTAGGTTAAGCTTTCAACTAAGAATACCAAGAGAACAAAGCAAAATTGGTGATAAAAGTAAATTGGAAAATTGTTTAAAATTACATGCTCTATCTGAATCATGAAAGTTTATTTTGGCCTAGACTGTCCCTTTAAGTGTAGAGATCAGCCTCCCACCTGACACATCCCACCCCCTAATCCCTCCCTGACCCCTCTCAAACAGCTCTCTTCTCTCCCCACCTTACTAAAGGTCACCCCCATTTTAAGTTCTGCCAGTATAAGAAGAAAACTTTTTTTTTAATATATTTTCTGCAGGGTAGTATTCCCCCCCTTACCTCCCTGATCTCCCCCCCCCCCCCCAAAAAAAAAACAGCTTTAACCCTCCCCCTCTACCTATTTGCCGCCATCTTAGGTACTGGCAGATTTAAAAAAAATAAAAATTAAAATATACTTTTTTTTTCTGTAGTGTAGCTGCCCCCCCACCTCAATACTCGAGCCCCCTCCCAGATCTCTTTCTGGCAACTGATCCCACATAGGATCCCCCCTCCTTCCCACTTACTGTGACGTTTTTTGTTTTTTCAAATACCTGTAGCGTGGCGTAGTGGTCCCACCCGCCTCCCTCGCCCTCCCACCCACTAACGAATGATCGGCACCACTGCTGCCCGACGCAGAGAGGGCCACAGAGTGCATCAGTAACTCTGCAAATCTATTTCTGCAGTGTGCATGCAGAAATAGTGCAATCTTACTATTTTGAGCAAGATCGCAGCATAGAGAAGCCCAGAAGTACAGGGTACGGCGCTGGTTGTTAGAGATATGAAACCCAAATTATTCATAATTCAGATGAACAACTTTCCAATTTACTCATATCAAATGTTGAAGCAGCAATGCATAACTGGGAGCTATATGACCACACTGAGTGAGCCATTAACAAGTCCTGTATTTGCAGCCACCAATCATTAGATAGCTCTCAGTATTGCATAGCTGCTTCTGAGCCTACCTAGGTATGCTGCTTAACAAAGGATAACAAGAAAACAAAGCACATTTGATAATAGAATGAAAGTCAGTAATAAACGTTTGTTGTTCTTATAGCACATGCAGTTTTAAGACTTCAATTTGCTACTGTTATCAAATATACCCTTTTCTTAGTTATGGTTTTCAACAAAAGCATACTTAGGTAGGCTCATTACCACCAATGCAGTGCTGGAAGCTAGCTGACAATGGATGGCTACACGTCTTGTCATTGGCTCACCAAATATGTTCAGCTTTGTTTCGGTTGTGCATTGATGCAGTGGAGCTGACTTTATATTTTTTAACTCCTTTGCAGGGACTATTTTCCATTGTAAACGAATAGTGAAACCATTATAAGCAACCAACAGTACAATAAAATGCTCACATTTAAAGGGACACTGAATCCACATTTTTCTTTTGTAATTCAGATAGAGCATGCAATTTTAGCAACTTTCTAATTTACTATTATCAATTTTTCTTTGTTCTCTTGCGATCTTTATTTGAAAATGTCATCTAAGCTTTTTTTGGGGGGGTTCAGAACTCTGGACAGCACTTTTTTTTATTGGTGAATGAATTTATCCACCAATCAGCAAGGACAACCCAGGTTGTTCACCAAAAATGGGCAGACATCTAAACTTACATTCTTGCATTTCAAATAAAGATAGCAAGAGAACGAAGAAAAATTGATAATAGGAGTAAATTAGAAAGTTGCTTAAAATATCATGCTTTTTTATCTGAATCATGAAAGAAAACATTTGGGTTTAGTATCCCTTTAACATACAGTACTGTGTTGTGACCCTATGTGTTTATATTTGTGTCTTTGGCGTTACTGTAGTTAATGTAGTTGTATCCAATCTTAAATCATCTCAGTAAATATTTACTGTTCTTTCCATTGTCATATATGTTCTCTGAAATAAATGTTTGTCTGTTCACTATATAAGGTGGGTGGTTATGCTGTTCTTTATTCAGCAGTAACATATTTACTATGCAATGTGACCTGATCACAACAGAGGGGGCGCTAAAGATAGGACAATGGAATAATAAACATCTATAAAAAATATTGATAGTAAAAACAACAAAAATGTGTATAATAACAACAAAATATGTGGCAAGCAATTATCTTACAACAAATGAAACCCTTTGGGGAGTGAAAAGGGGTATTAGTGTCCTTTAGATAATTGACGAATTTCTGTGTTGGCTGCCTCCTCCTCTCCGTTTGGTCCAGGTGTAACTATGAAAAATGAAGAAAAACAGAGGGGCGCCTCATGTCGGGTATCGTCAGTGGGAAACAGAAAATCATAGATAATATAGCCAAATGAGTACTCACATACTCCAGTAGCACACTTATGTGCTGGTAGGGACAGGCTGCAGAATTAAAAAGGTGTGACAGCTCACCCGTCCAACAGCGCTCTTAGTGTTGTAGTGCTGGTAATACAGTAAAGATACAAAACAAGAGCACTATATGTGCAGACTATTTAAGATGCAACCAATAGTATTTTTCTTAATACAAGTGGGTACTCACATACTCCAGGAGCACACCAATGTGCTTGTGGAAACCGGCTGCAGATTTAGGCAGGTGTGGCAGCTCACCCAAACAGATGGTCTCTTGATGGTTTTGGTGTTTGTAAAGCAGAAGGTACAATAATCCAGGTATACTGAATCCAGTGTCAAATGAATCTCTTTGTGTACCAGAAAAAGGCAGAATGTAGGTAGAGAGATCCACTCAAAAGATAAGTCCAAAATATTTATTAAAAACAAAGGGTTAAAAATAAACATAGTAGTTGTTAATAATAAGTGGATAACAGGGTGACCAGTGTTACCCCAGTGATTGTAACGCGTTTCTCGGTTCGCAGACCGTTTCATCAGGCAAAAAAATAACTCTCCTTCCTACCTCTGCCTTATGTACCTAACTGACAAACCTTGACCTTCCTGCAGTGGGTTGTCTTTCCTAATTAATCAATGACTAACACCTGTCTAGTGTAATCAGAGTCTCTGAATTAGGGGAGGGTATGCTATGTTTGAGTAATAAAGCATGCTATACGTTATATGAACCCTTAAATCCAAATTGGCTTCTATCTATGTCTGCAAATAATCACTATACATTTATCCTTAAAAAAAAAAAAGAACAAAAGAGGCAATGCCCTATAATATTATTGCTAGATGGTTTGGTGTGCTTCCTTATCATTGTCTGCTATGAGCCCAGATGTAAAATTGGCAAAGATTTTTAACATAAATGAATCAATATAGACATTGGATCACATTGTCTCCTTGTTGTTGCTAACTTGTGGTAACATAAAGGTCCAATTTACTTACTTGCAAGTATATCTGAATCGTGAACTTTGTGAAAGCTGTTTATTTTTGTACTATCGTTGGTGTGGGTTCTCATATTCCACTACATCATTGGTTACTTTGATGTGATGTCAATGTGAATCTGCACCCCCTAGTTGCTCGTCATTGTACTGAGTATTGTATGTTTTACAATGCGATATGTGTAAAAGAAACCACACCCTTGTACTACCAAAGGTGTAGTTTCTCATATTCCATTGTATCATTGGTTGCTTAGATGTAATAGTAAGTAATCCGCCCTCTATGATCGTCATTGTACCAAGTGTTGTATGTTTACAATGCGATATATACAAGTATGTGCCCCCTAAGTGATTGAAATTCCACAGTGGAATAACTATTACCATATATTTGAACTCTGATGAGATGGACAAATAGCAAGACAAATATGATGAACCGCACTGATTAAGTTAGCAACAAATCTTTTCATAGAGCCGTATTTTGTGTATCTGGGTACCGCCCACATATAAGCCAAATGTAACAGTTATTATTCACATCGGGTGCGTGTCTATAATAAGAGGGCAATTTGCTAGCCTATTTTACTTGTATAATATAACTACTATATGTGTTCCCATTAAATTATAGTGAATATGTGAGTTCCCTAATAAAATAGCGTCTTGACATTAAACATCTTCGAAAGGGGGTGTGTTGTGATAAGCCAATCGCTGTCTCTCCATAAAGGTTTGTTGACAGACTCAAGCTTACTATCGATTGGTTTATGTGCCGGTATTTTATTAGCCAATGGTGGCAGTGACGATGTATATTGATGGCAATATTATTAACATGTTTATGAATTCAAAATTTCAAGAATGTTTCTATATTAATGTTAATCATTAAAAATACAAATGCAAAGATGATAAATAAATAAAAATAGGGCTTGACCAGTCCTACCTGTAATCTATATAAAAATACAGCTCGTAAAGTTGAATGCGTTTTAAATCGCATAAAGGATTGGATGTGTGAATCTTATAGTTAAATATGTAAAGAAGTGGAACTGACTATAGTGTAAAGCTAAGTGACTGGAGCCAGTGTAGGGGGGAAAAAATGACCATTGACTAGTGATGATAGTGTTCTGACAATTGGAGAAGACTTAACTCAATAGGGTGTGTTGAAGTGAATGTGGGAGTAATAACTGAATGTGGGGAATCTAAAAAAAAAAAAATCAGAGATTAAAGGAAGGCATTTTTAACCTCTCATCCCACATACTGTCAGATGATGAGACCAGAATTTTAGGTAGAGGTTTGTCATACTGCCCCCCAATCAACCAAATCTATTTAATCTGTTTGTAAATTGGACCTTTATGTTGCCACAAGTTAGCAACAACAAGGAGACAATGTGATCCGATGTCTATATTGATTCATTTATGTTAAAAATCTTTATTGCCAATTTTACATTTGGGCTCATAGCAGACAATGATAAGGAAGCACACCAAACCATCTAGCAATAATATTATAGGGCATTGCCTCTCTTGTTCTTTTTTTAAGGATAAATGTATAGTGATTTTTTTGCAGACATAGATAGAAGCCAATTTGGATTTAAGGGTTCATATAACGTATAGCATACCCTATATGTTCATGAGAGGCATCCCCTCCCCTAATTCAGAGACTCTGATTACACTAGACAGGTGTTAGTCATTGATTAATTAGGAAAGACAACCCACTGCAGGAAGGTAAATGTTAGTCAGTTAGGTACATAAGGCAGAGGTAGGAAGGAGAGTTATAATTTTTTTTGCCTGATGAAACGGTCTGCGAACCGAGAAACGCGTTGCAATCATTGGGGTAACACTGGTCACCCTGTTATCCACTTATTATTATTAACTACTACTGTGTTGTTTATTTTTAACCCTTTGTTTTTAATAAATATTTTGGACTTTTATTTTTTGAGTGGATCTCTCTTCCTACATTCTGCCTTTTTCTGGTACACAAAGAGATTAATTTGACACTGGATTCAGTATACCTGGATTATTGTACCTTCTGCTTTACAAACACCAAAACCATCAAGAGACCATCTGTTTGGGTGAGCTGCCACACCTGCCTAAATCTGCAGCCGGTTTCCACAAGCACATTGGTGTGCTCCTGCACTATGTGAGTACCCACTTGTATTAAGAAAATACTATTGGTCGCATCTTAAATAGTCTGCACATATAGTGCTCTTGTTTTGTATCTTTACTGTAGTACCAGCACTACAACACTAAGAGCGCTGTTGGACGGGTGAGCTGTCACACCTTTTTAATTCTGCAGCCTGTCCCTACCAGCACATAAGTGAGCTACTGGAGTATGTGAGTACTCATTTGGCTATATTATCTATGATTTTCTGTTTCCCACTGACGATACCCGACATGAGGCGCCCCTCTGTTTTTCTTCATTTAACATATTTACTATGCAGTTTAGTACAGAAGAATGGTTTAGAATGTGTCTAATAAAATGAATTTCCCCAATAGCTTATCTTACGCTGCTATTGTAGAATTGGTTTAAACTGTTCCATTGGGACATGAAACCCCCAAAAAATGATTTTGTGATTTAGACAGAGCAAACTATCTTAATATAAAGTTTCAAATGTACTTCTGTTATTACATTTGCTTACTTCCCATGATGGTATTCTGTGTTGGATACACCTAGGTAGGTGTCTGGAGAATTATATGGCAGGAAATAGTGCTGCTATCTAGTGGTCTTGCAAATGGATGATAATCTTGCTAAGCTGCTGCCATAGAAATTGGCTGGCTCCTAAGCTTACATGCCTGATTTTCATCCTTAGGTACGAAGAGAACAAAGGACATTTGATAATGGAAGTAAATTAGAATGAGTTATTTAAATTGCATGTCCTATCTGAATCCTGAAAGAAACCTTTTGCATTTCATATTCCTTTAAGCAAGCTTCTCTTGTAACAAGACATTTTCTTCAAATGATAGTCACAGAGCATCTCATGTTTCTTTAATGTCAGGCTCTGTTATGTTTTCAAAGGGGGAAGTTGAAAGCGGTTTGAAGTGGTTGTGTTTGTCATTGTTACAGATCAAACTAACTATAAAATAACCTTTTACATAATATCCAGGTGTTTCCTTTACTTTTATGTTAAAGCAACACTGCACAATCTTTTTCTATAATACATATGAGAGATCAGCAATGAACAATTTTTAAAGCAATAAATAATTTTAATGACCTCTATCTTTTTAAATAATATATCAAGTAGACTAACACCTTTACTACCCATTCCCCAGCTTTGTATAACTAACATTGTTATATAGATATCATTTTTTTATGTTTCTAAGCCTCTGCAGGCCGCCTCAGTACATTGTCCAGTCTGCTTTTCACAGTCAGACAGTGCTGGTTTATGTGTGCCATATAGATAACATTGTGCTCAAACCTATGGAGTTAATTATGAGGCAGCACTAATTGGCTAAAAAAAATACAAGTTTGAAAACACTGAGATAAGGGTCAGTTTTCAGAGACTTGGATACACAAGGTATTCACAGAGGTAAAAAGTATATTAATATTACAGTGTTGGTTATGCAAAACTGGGGAATGGATAATATAGGGATTCTCTCTTTTTTTAGACCATAAAAATTAAACTGTATTAAGGCTGTGACACACTGCAAGCGATGCGGCGCGAGGCGATGCAGCTGCTTCGCACCGCGTCGCATCGCTTCTAAAGTTCAATTATTTCATCTCTGAGCACTCAGCTACGCGACCTGACGCAGCAGAGTGCTCAGAGATGAAAAGGCAGGACACACTGAGCACGCACAGCTGCATGTACACGCTGCGCGCCGCTCCGCTTGCAGTGTGTCACAGCCTTTAAAGTGATTGTAAACTTTAACGAATTAAAGCGCATTATCAAATAATACTCTTAAAAACAAGGGCACTTTAATTCATTAAAGTTTACAACGATGCTTATTTCTTTCATGTAATTGGCAAGAGTCCATGAGCTAGTGACATATGGGATATACAATCCTACCAGGAGGGGCAAAGTTTCCCAAACCTCAAAATGCCTATAAATACACCCCTCACCACACCCACAATTCAGTTTTACAAACTTTGCCTACTATGGAGATGAAGTAAGTTGCTTGATTTTCTTCTGTGATATGTGCTTCTCAGCATTATGAAGCCCGTTTCCTCTGAGTACAGTGAATGTCAGAGGGATGTGAAGGGAGTATCACCTATTGAATGCAATGGTTTTCCCCGCTGGAAATCTTTTCATAGGTTCTCTGTTATTGGTCGTAGAGATTCATCTCCTACCTCCCTTTTCAGATCGATGATATACTCTCATATTCCATTACCTCTACTGATAACTGTTTCAGTGTGGATGGGTGTCTTTTGGTAAGTATGTTTTCATTACTTAAAGGGACATTATACACTAATTTTTTCTTTGCATAAATGTTTTGTAGATAATCTATTTATATAGCCCATAAAGTTTTTTTTTTTTAATTAATGTATAGTTTTGCTTATTTTTAAATAACATTGCTCTGATTTTCAGACTCCTAACCAAGGCCCAAAGTTTTATGTGAATACGCTCGACTACCTACTCCAGCTTGCTCCTGTTTGTGTAAAGGGTCTTTTCATATGCAAAAGAAGGGGGAGGGGGGGGGAGTGTCTTATTTGCCACTTGCAGTGGGCTTTCCAGCTACCTTTTCAACAGAGGTAAACTGGCAGCTTCTAAGTAAGTTTTTAAACAGTTTTATACTGAATTTTTATATCAGTATCTGTGCATATTATTCTTTATAGTAGTGTCTATTACATGCAGTTATATGAAAATGAGTGTATACTGTCCCTTTAAGACACTCTCAGCTATGGTTTGGCACTTTATGTATTAATGTAAAGTTCTAAATAGATGTATTGTACTTCTATTTGCCATGAGTCAGGTTTATATAGATTTCCTTTTGCAGACTATCAGTTTCAAAATTGGGAAATCGTATTTAGGAAGTTATATTTTTTTCTTACCAGGGGTATAGTCTTTTCTTCAAAATTGTTTATTTTTCGCGGGCAAAATAAGGCTTGCAAGGCCGCAAAATGCTATTTATTGCGTCATTCTTGGCGCAAATTTTTTTTGCAGCAAAGGTAAGTTCGTTGACGCAAGTTTGCCGTTTCCGGCGTCTTAGTTGACGCCAGGTTCCTTGCACAAGGTTGCGTCTGCCATGACGCAAGTTGCGTCATTTCCGGATGTTAGCGCCAAAAATTTTCATTTTGCATCGCACGTCATATTTGGCGCCAAATAATGTAATTATTTAAACCCCACTTCCTATATGCCTCTTGCCTTTCTCTGTGCTCAGAGGGCTATGCTGTTTGCATTTTTTTTTTGCATTTTGCTTTATATGTTGTTTTTTCTCTTACATTTGCAAGATGTCTCAATCTGATCCTTTCTCAGAAACCACTGTTGGATTCCTGCTGCCTGATAAGTTCTACCAAAGATAAGTGTATCTGTTGTAAATTAGAGATTATATCTCCAGCGGTAGTATGTAACAGTTGTCATGATAAACTTTTACATGCAGAGAATGTATCCATTAGTATTAGTACAATGCCTGTTGTTCCTTCAACATCTAATGTACATGATATCCCTGTGAATATAAAAGATTTTATTGCTGATGCGATTCAGAAGGCTTTATCTGCCATCCCGCCTTCTAATAAACGTAAACTGTCTTCTAAAACTTCTCATAAAGCTGATGAAATTTCAAATGACCGACAACATACTGATTTATCCTCCTCTGATGAGGATGCTATTGCATTGTCTTATCTTGCATTTGTTGATTATGCAAATCTAATGTGTTGACTGGTCCTGGGAACTTGTGAGGTACAATCTTCTCTACGTTTCCGAATACGGTTTGCGCTGCCCTACTCAGAAAGCCTGAGTAAGCTTACTCGATTCTTACTTTCTCCACAGGTCCATGTGAGGAATTGGCATCCTCTCAAATCAGGTGAGCTGTCCTTCTGCCGGACAGATTTACATACAGGTAAGTGCCATGAATATATATTTTTTTATTAAGAGGGAAAATCTGGCACTTCAGCAGTCTGATGCTGTATGGGAACGTTATATTAATTGACTCTGTTGAGAGTTAATTATATGGACAGGTAAGCAGGCACTGTGAACAATGGGAAGATTTGTACTTCTTGGAAGCCCTATCAGTCTTGGAACAAGGGGAAGCAATCTAAGAAACCCACCGCTGATTCCAAGTGGATCCAGTAGGGGGCAGATTTTCTCAATTCTGAGACATCCCGTATCATCCTGGATACGGGATGTCCCAGATCCCTGGGCAGTGGACATTGTATCTCAGGGTTAGAATTCAAGACTTTTCCTCCCAGGGCAGGTTCCTCCTCCCAAGATTATCTGTAGACCAGATAAAGAGAGGCGTTCTTAAATTGTGTTCAGGATCTTTCCGCCCTGGGAGCGATAGTTCCAATGCAGGAACAGGGTCTGGGATTTTACTCCAATCTGTTTGTGGTTCCCATAAAAGAGGGAACTTTCAGACCAATTTTAGACCTGAAATGTCTAAACAAGTTCCTCAGAGTACCATCCTTCGAGATGGAGACTATATCTCCCATTCTTCCCTTGTTCCAAGAGGGTCAGTTCATAATAACCATAGACCTAAAGGATGTGTACCTTCATGTTCCCATTCACTAGGATCATCACAAATTTCTGAGATTTTGGACAATCACTTTCAGTTTGTAGCTCTTCCGTTTGTACTTTCCACAGCTCCCAGAATGTTCTCAAAGGTTCTGGGGGCTCTACTGGCAGTGGTCTGATTTTGGGGCATTGCAGTGGCACCCTATCTGGACGACATTTTGGTTCAGGCGCCGTCTTTTCAACAAGCAAACTCTCATACAGAAATCTTGTTGTCTTTTATTTGCTCCCACAAATGGAAGGTAAATCTTGGAAAGAGTTCTCTGGTTCCAGCTACAAGGGTAGTGTTCTTGGGGACCATAGTAGATTCCCTATCAATGCAGATATTTCTGACAGAGGTCAGAAAATCCAAGATTTTCGACTCTTGTCTTGCCCTTCAGTTTTCCCCTTGACCATCAGTGGCTCAATGTATGAAGATCATTGGTCTAATGGTAGCTTCCATGGATGACGACATCCTGTTCGCTCGGTTCCATCTCAGAGCTCTGCAGTAATGCATGCTAAGACAATGGAACAGGGACTATGCGGATCTGTCAACAAATAGATCTGGATCAGGCGAAAATAGGCTCTCTTCTGTGGTGGTTGTCTCAGGAACACCTCTCCCAGGGGACTTGCTTCCGCAGACCCTCCTGGGTGATTGTGACCACAGATGCCCGCCTGCTTGGCTGGGGAGCAGTCTGGGGCTTGTTGAAAGCTCAGGGTCTATGGACTCGAGAGGAGTCGGATCTCCCCATAAACATCCTAGAGCTGAGAGCGATCTTCAATGCTCTACTGGCCTGGCTTCAATTAACTTTAGCCCGGTTTATCAGGTTCCAGTCAGACAACATAACATTGGTGGCTTACATCAGCCACCAAGGAGGAACTCAGAGTTCCTTGGCCATGTCAGAGGTGGCTTGGATTATTCAGTGGGTGGAGGCCCACAACTGCTTTCTGCGATCCACATTCCAGGTGTGGACAATTGGGAAGCAGATTTTCTGAGCAGACACTTTTCACCCCGGGGAGTAGGAACTCCATCCGGAGGTGTTTTCCAGCTTGACCCTCAAATGGGGGCAGCCAGAGCTGGATTTCTTGGCATCTCGGCAGAATGCTAAGCTGCCGGGGTACGTATTTACCATAAGATATGGCGTAAATTTCTGTATTGGTGGGAATCCAGAGGTTTCTTTTGGAGTAGAGTCATTATTCCTAGGATTTTGTCTTTTCTCCAGGAGAAGGGTTTGTCAGCAAGTACTCTGAATGGTCAGATCTCTGAGTTGTCTATTTTGCTGCATAAGCATCTGGCAGACTTTTTATCAGGCCTGTGTTTAAACCTCTTACTACTCCATGGAATCTTAACCTTGTTCTTAAAGTTTTACAACAGGCTTCGTTTGAGCCTATGGATTCTTTAGATATTAAGTGGTTATCTTGGAAGGTTTTGTTTCTTGTTGCTATTTCTTCTGCTTGGAGAGTCTCTGAACTCTCGGCTCTACAGTGTGATTCCCCTTATCTTTCATTCTGATAAGGTGGTTCTTCATACTAAGTTCGAATATTAATCAGGAAATCGTTGTTCCTTCTCTGTGGTCTAATCCTTCTCATAAGGAGTGTTTGCTGCACAACCTAGAGGTTGTACGGACGCTGAAATTCTACTTGCAGGTGACTAAGGCCTTTTCGCCAGTCTTCTGCGTGCGTTTGTTTCTCCAACATTGGTGTGTCCGGTCCACGGCGTCATCCTTACTTGCGGGATATTCTCTTCCCCAACAGGAAATGGCAACGAGTCCCAGCAAAGCTGGTCACATGATCCCTCCTAGGCTCCGCCCACCCCAGTCATTCTCTTTGCCGTTGCACAGGCAACATCTCCACGGAGATGGTTAAGAGTTTTTTGGTGTTTAAATGTAGTTTTATTCTTCTATCAAGTGTTTGTTATTTTAAAATAGTGCTGGTATGTACTATTTACTCTGAAACAGAAAAGGATGAAGATTTCTGTTTGTAAGAGGAAGATGATTTTAGCAGACAGTAACTGAAATCAATTGCTGTTTCCGCACAGGACTGTTGAGATGAAGTAACTTCAGTTGGGGGAAACAGTTAGCAGTCTTTTCTGCTTAAGGTATGACTAGCCATATTTCTAACAAGACCATGTAATGCTGGAAGGCTGTCATTTCCCCTCATGGGGACCAGTAAGCCATTTTCTTAGTTAAACATAAAAGAATAAAGGGCTTCAAAAAGGGCTTAAAAACTGGTAGACATTTTTCTGGGCTAAAACAATTGCTTTACTAGGCATATTATGCAGATTCTAACTACTTATTGGTATTATAATCTTGGGGAACGTTTAAAAAAACGGCAGGCACTGTGTTGGACACCTTTTTCAGATGGGGGCCTTTCTAGTTATAGACAGAGCCTCATTCTGGGACTGTATAGGGGTTAAATGTAAAAACGGCTCCGGTTCCGTTAATTTAAGGGTTAAAGCTCTGAAATTTGGTGTGCAATACTTTTAATGCTTTAAGACACTGTGGTGAAATTTTGGTGAATTTTGAACAATTCCTTCATACTTTTTCACATATTCAGTAATAAAGTGTTTTCAGTTTGAAATTTAAAGTGACAGTAACGGTTTTATTTTAAAACGTTTTTTGTGCTTTGTTGACAAGTTTAAGCCTGTTTAACATGTCTGTACCATCAGATAAGCTATGTTCTATATGTATGAAAGCCAATGTGTCTCCCCATTTAAATTTATGTGATAATTGTGCCATAGTGTCCAAACAAAGTAAGGACAGTATTGCAACAGATAATGATATTGCCCAAGATGATTCCTCAAATGAGGGGAGTAAACATGATACTACATCATCCCCTACTGTGTCTACACCAGTTATGCCCACACAGGAGGCCCCTAGTACATCTAGTGCGCCAATACTTATTACCATGCAACAATTAACGGCTGTAATGGATAACTCCATAGCAAATCTTTTATCCAAAATGCCTACTTATCAGAGAAAGCGCGATTGCTCTGTTTTAAACACTGAAGAGCAAGAGGACGCTGATGATAACTGTTCTGACATACCCTCACACCAATCTCAAGGGGCCATGAGGGAGGTTTTGTCTGATGGAGAAATTTCAGATTCAGGAAAAATTTCTCATCAAGCTGAACCTGATGTTGTGACATTTAAATTTAAATTAGAACATCTCCGCGCACTGCTTAAGGAGGTGTTATCTACTCTGGATGATTGTGACAATTTGGTCATTCCAGAGAAATTATGTAAGATGGACAAGTTCCTAGAGGTTCCGGTGCCCCCCGACGCTTTTCCTATACCCAAGCGGGTGGCGGACATAGTAAATAAAGAGTGGGAAAGGCCCGGCATACCTTTTGTTCCCCCCCCATATTTAAGAAATTATTTCCTATAGTCGACCCCAGAAAGGACTTATGGCAGACAGTCCCCAAGGTCGAGGGGGCGGTTTCTACTCTAAACAAACGCACTACTATTCCTATCGAAGATAGTTGTGCTTTCAAAGATCCTATGGATAAGAAATTAGAGGGTTTGCTTAAAAAGATTTTTGTACAGCAAGGTTACCTTCTACAACCAATTTCATGCATTGTTCCTGTCACTACGGCAGCGTAGTAAAGAATCTTCGTATGAGGAGGTTATGGACAGAGTTCAAGCACTTAAATTGGCTAACTCTTTTGTTTTAGATGCCGCTTTGCAATTAGCTAGATTAGCGGGGAAAAATTCAGGGTTTGCTGTCGTGGCGCGCAGAGTGCTTTGGCTAAAGTCTTGGTCAGCGGATGTGTCTTCCAAGACAAAATTGCTTAACATTCCTTCAAAGGTAAAACATTATTTGGACCTGATTTGAAAGAGATTATTTCAGACATCACTGGGGGAAAGGGCCACGCCCTCCCACAGGATAGGTCTTTTAAGGCTAATAATAAGCCTAATTTTCGTCCCTTTCGCAGAAACGGACCAGTCTCTAATTCTGTATCCTCTAAGCAAGAGGGTAATACTTCACAACCCAAACCAGCCTGGAAACCAATGCAAGGCTGGAACAAGGGTAAGCAGGCCAAGAAGCCTACCACTGCTACCAAAACAGCATGAAGGGATAGCCCCCGATCCAGGACCGGATCTAGTGGGGGGCAGATTTTCTCTCTTTGCTCAGGCTTGGGCAAGAGATGTTCAGGATCCTTGGGCGCTAGAAATAGTTTCTCAAGGTTATCTCCTGGAATTCAAGGAACTACCCCCAAGGGGAAGGTTCCACAGGTCTCAATTATCTTCAAACCAAATAAAGAGACAGGCATTCTTACATTGTGTAGAAGACCTGTTAAAGATGGGAGTGATACATCCAGTTCCAATAAGAGAACAAGGAATGGGATTTTATTCCAATCTGTTCATAGTTCCCAAAAAAGAGGGAACATTCAGACCAATTTTGGATCTAAAGATCCTAAACAAATTTCTCAGGGTACCATCGTTCAAAATGGAAACTATTCGAACGATCCTACCTACTATCCAGGAAAATCAATTTATGACTACCGTGGATTTAAAGGATGCGTACCTACATATTCCTATCCACAAGGAACATCATCAGTTCCTAAGGTTCGCTTTTCTGGACAAGCATTACCAGTTTGTGGCACTTCCATTTGGATTAGCCACTGCTCCAAGGATTTTCACAAAGGTACTAGGGTCCCTTCTAGCGGTTCTAAGACCAAGGGGCATTGCAGTAGTACCTTACTTGGACGACATCCTGATTCAAGCGTCGTCCCTGTCAAAAGCAAAGGCTCATACGGACATCGTCTTAGCCTTTCTCAGATCTCACGGATGGAAGGTGAACAAAGAAAAAAGTTCTCTGTCCCCGTCAACAAGAGTTCCCTTCTTGGGAACAATAATAGATTCCTTAGAAATGAGGATTTCTTCTGTTATGTGTGATCAGTCCACGGGTCATCATTACTTCTGGGATATAACTCCTCCCCAACAGGAAATGCAAGAGGATTCACCCAGCAGAGCTGCATATAGCTCCTCCCCTCTACGTCACTCCCAGTCATTCTCTTGCACCCAACGACTAGATAGGATGTGTGAGAGGACTATGGTGATTATACTTAGTTTTTATAACTTATAGCACCGGAGCGTGTTATTGCCTCTCTGGCAGAGTTTGAAGAAGAATCTACCAGAGTTTTTACTATGATTTTAACCGGAGTAGTTAAGATCATATTGCTGTTTCTCGGCCATCTGAGGGAGGTAAAAGCTTCAGATCAGGGGACAGCGGGCAGATGAATCTGCATTGAGGTATGTAGCAGTTTTTATTTTCTGAATGGAATTGATGAGAAAATCCTGCCATACCGTTATATGACATGTATGTATACTCTACACTTCAGTATTCTGGGGATGGTATTTCACTGGAATTACTCTGTTAAAAGTACATTAAACCTTTTAATAGGTTTTTATTATGTTAAACGTTTTTTGCTGGAATGTAGAATCGTTTGCATTTTCTGAGGTACTGAGTGAATAAATGTTTGGGCATTATTTTTCCACTTGGCAGTTGCTTGTTTTAATTGTGACAGTTTCGTTTCTCTCTCACTGCTGTGTGTGAGGGGGAGGGGCCGTTTTTGGCGCTCTTTGCTACGCATCAAAAATTTCCAGTCAGTTACTCTTGTATTTCCTGCATGATCCGGTTCATCTCTAACAGAACTCAGGGGTCTTCAAACTTCTTTGGAGGGAGGTAGATTCTCTCAGCAGAGCTGTGAGACTTATATATTGACTGTGATTAAAAACGTTGCTCTGTAATTTTTATGTTTCAAAATTAAATTATTGTTACTTTACTAATGGGAACAAACCTTTGCTAAAAGTTGTGTTGTTTTTAAGGATTGATGTTATAACTGTTTTTCAGTTCATTATTTCAACTGTCATTTAATCGTTTAGTGTTTCTTTGAGGCACAGTACGTTTTTGTTAAATAAGATTGTAACCAAGTTGCAAGGTTATTGCTAGTGTGTTAAACATGTCTGATTCAGAGGAAGATACCTGTGTCATTTGTTCCAATGCCAAGGTGGAGCCCAATAGAAATTTATGTACTAACTGTATTGATGCTACTTTAAATAAAAGCCAATCTGTACAAATTGAACAAATTTCACCAAACAGCGAGGGGAGAGTTATGCCGACTAACTCGCCTCACGTGCCAGTACCTGCATCTCCCGCCCGGGAGGTGCGTGATATTGTGGCGCCTAGTACATCTGGGCGGCCATTACAGATAACATTACAAGATATGGCTACTGTTATGACTGAAGTTTTGGCTAAATTACCAGAACTAAGAGGCAAGCGTGATCACTCTGGGGTGAGAACAGAGTGCGCTGATAATACTAGGGCCATGTCTGATACTGCGTCACAGCTTGCAGAGCATGAGGACGGAGAGCTTCATTCTGTGGGTGACGGTTCTGATCCAAACAGATTGGATTCAGATATTTCAAATTTTAAATTTAAATTGGAGAACCTCCGTGTATTACTAGGGGAGGTTTTAGCGGCTCTTAATGATTGTAACACTGTTGCAATACCAGAGAAATTGTGTAGGTTGGATAAATACTTTGCGGTACCGGCGAGTACTGACGTTTTTCCTATACCTAAGAGACTAACTGAAATTGTTACTAAGGAGTGGGATAGACCCGGTGTGCCGTTCTCACCCCCTCCAATATTTAGAAAGATGTTTCCAATAGACGCCACCACACGGGACTTATGGCAAACGGTCCCTAAGGTGGAGGGAGCAGTTTCTACTTTAGCTAAGCGTACCACTATCCCGGTGGAGGATAGCTGTGCTTTTTCAGATCCAATGGATAAAAAATTAGAGGGTTACCTTAAGAAAATGTTTGTTCAACAAGGTTTTATATTGCAACCCCTTGCATGCATCGCGCCGATTACGGCTGCGGCAGCATTTTGGATTGAGTCTCTGGAAGAGAACCTTAGTTCAGCTACGCTGGACGACATTACGGACAGGCTTAGAGTCCTTAAACTAGCTAATTCATTCATTTCGGAGGCCGTAGTACATTTAACCAAACTTACGGCTAAGAACTCAGGATTCGCCATTCAGGCACGTAGGGCGCTGTGGCTAAAATCCTGGTCAGCTGATGTAACTTCTAAGTCCAAATTACTTAATATACCTTTCAAGGGGCAAACTTTATTTGGGCCCGGTTTGAAAGAAATTATCGCTGACATTACAGGAGGTAAGGGCCACGCCCTGCCTCAAGACAAAGCCAAAGCTAAGGCTAGACAGTCTAATTTTCATCCCTTTCGGAATTTCAAAGCAGGAGCAGCACCAACTTCCACTGCACCAAAACAGGAAGGAGCTGTTGCTCGTTACAGACAAGGCTGGAAACCTAACCAGTCCTGGAACAAGGGCAAGCAGGCCAGGAAACCTGCTGCTGCCCCAAAGACAGCATGAACCGAGGGCCCCCGATCCGGGACCGGATCTAGTGGGGGGCAGACTCTCTCTCTTCGCCCAGGCTTGGGCAAGAGATGTTCAGGATCCCTGGGCGCTAGAGATCATATCTCAGGGATACCTTCTAGACTTCAAATTCTCTCCCCCAAGAGGGAGATTTCATCTGTCAAGGTTGTCAACAAACCAGATAAAAAAAAGAAGCGTTTCTACGCTGTGTACAAGATCTGTTATTAATGGGAGTGATCCATCCGGTTCCGCGGTCGGAACA
Organism: Bombina bombina; assembly: GCF_027579735.1. Lineage (NCBI taxonomy): Eukaryota > Metazoa > Chordata > Amphibia > Anura > Bombinatoridae > Bombina > Bombina bombina. The sequence continues at coordinate 553,769,768 of NC_069500.1, forward strand.
AGGACAAGGGTTTTACTCAAACCTGTTTGTGGTTCCCAAAAAAGAGGGAACTTTCAGGCCAATCTTGGATTTAAAGATCCTAAACAAATTCCTAAGAGTTCCATCGTTCAAAATGGAAACTATTCGGACAATCTTACCCATGATCCAAAAGGGTCAGTACATGACCACAGTGGATTTAAAGGATGCTTACCTTCACATACCGATTCACAAAGATCATTACCGGTATCTAAGGTTTGCCTTCTTAGACAGGCATTACCAGTTTGTAGCTCTTCCATTCGGATTGGCTACGGCTCCAAGAATCTTCACAAAGGTTCTGGGTGCCCTTCTGGCGGTACTAAGACCGCGAGGAATTTCGGTAGCTCCGTACCTAGACGACATTCTGATACAAGCTTCAAGCTTTCAAACTGCCAAGTCTCATACAGAGTTAGTTCTGGCATTTCTAAGGTCGCATGGATGGAAAGTGAACGAAAAGAAGAGTTCTCTCTTTCCTCTCACAAGAGTTCCATTCTTGGGGACTCTTATAGATTCTGTAGAAATGAAGATTTATCTGACAGAAGACAGATTAACAAGGCTTCTAAATGCATGCCGTGTCCTTCATTCCATTCAACTCCTGTCAGTAGCTCAATGCATGGAGGTGATCGGCTTAATGGTAGCAGCAATGGACATAGTACCCTTTGCACGTCTACATCTCAGACCGCTGCAATTGTGCATGCTGAGTCAGTGGAATGGGGATTACTCAGACTTGTCCCCTACTCTGAATCTGGATCAAGAGACCAGAAAATCTCTTCTATGGTGGCTTTCTCGGCCACATCTGTCCAGGGGGATGCCATTCAGCAGGCCGGACTGGACAATTGTAACAACAGACGCCAGCCTACTAGGTTGGGGCGCTGTCTGGAATTCTCTGAAGGCTCAGGGACAATGGAATCAGGAGGAAAGTCTCCTGCCAATAAACATTCTGGAATTGAGAGCAGTTCTCAATGCCCTTCTGGCTTGGCCCCAGTTAAAAACTCGGGGGTTCATCAGGTTTCAGTCGGACAACATCACGACTGTAGCTTACATCATCCATCAAGGAGGGACAAGAAGCTCCCTAGCAATGATGGAAGTATCAAAGATAATTCGCTGGGCAGAGTCTCACTCTTGCCACCTGTCAGCAATCCACATCCCGGGAGTGGAGAACTGGGAGGCGGATTTCTTGAGTCGCCAGACTTTTCATCCGGGGGAGTGGGAACTTCATCCGGAGGTCTTTGCCCAAATACTTCGACGTTGGGGCAAACCAGAGATAGATCTCATGGCGTCTCGCCAGAACGCCAAACTTCCTCGCTACGGGTCCAGATCCAGGGATCCGGGAGCGGTTCTGATAGATGCTTTGACAGCACCTTGGAACTTCGGGATGGCTTATGTGTTTCCACCCTTCCCGCTGCTTCCTCGATTGATTGCCAAAATCAAACAGGAGAGAGCATCAGTGATTCTAATAGCGCCTGCATGGCCACGCAGGACTTGGTATGCAGATCTAGTGGACATGTCATCCTGTCCGCCTTGGTCCCTACCTCTAAGACAGGACCTTCTGATACAGGGTCCATTCAAACATCAAAATCTAACTTCTCTGAAGCTGACTGCTTGGAAATTGAACGCTTGATTTTATCAAAACGTGGTTTTTCTGAGTCGGTTATTGATACCCTGATACAGGCTAGGAAGCCTGTTACCAGAAGGATTTACCATAAGATATGGCGTAAATACCTATACTGGTGCGAATCCAAAGGTTACTCCTGGAGTAAGGTTAGGATTCCTAGGATATTGTCCTTTCTACAAGAAGGTTTAGAAAAGGGTTTATCGGCTAGCTCATTAAAGGGACAGATCTCAGCTCTGTCCATCTTGTTACACAGGCGTCTGTCAGAAAATGCAGACGTCCAGGCCTTTTGTCAGGCTTTAGCTAGGATCAAGCCTGTGTTTAAAACTGTTGCTCCGCCATGGAGTTTAAACCTTGTTCTTAACGTTCTACAAGGAGTTCCGTTTGAACCCCTTCATTCCATTGATATAAAGTTGTTATCTTGGAAAGTGTTATTTTTAATGGCTATTTCTTCGGCTCGGAGAGTCTGAGTTATCAGCTTTACATTGTGATTCTCCTTATTTGATTTTTCATTCAGATAAGGTAGTTCTGCGTACAAAACCTGGGTTCTTACCTAAGGTAGTCACTAACAGGAACATCAATCAAGAGATCGTGGTGCCTTCCCTGTGCCCGAATCCTTCTTCAAAGAAGGAACGTCTTCTACACAATCTGGATGTAGTTCGTGGCCTCAAGTTCTACTTGCAGGCAACTAAGGATTTTCGACAAACGTCTTCCCTGTCGTGTACTCTGGTCAGAGGAGAGGTCATAAGGCTTCGGCTACCTCTCTCTCCTTCTGGCTTCGTAGCATAATTCGTTTAGCCTATGAGACTGCTGGACAGCAGCCTCCTGAAAGAATTACAGCTCATTCTACTAGAGCTGTGGCTTCCACTTGGGCCTTTAAGAATGAGGCCTCTGTTGAACAGATTTGCAAGGCTGCAACTTGGTCTTCGCTTCATACTTTTTCCAAATTTTACAAATTTGACACTTTTGCTTCTTCGGAGGCTATTTTTGGGAGAAAGGTTCTTCAGGCAGTGGTTCCTTCTGTATAATGAGCCTGCCTATCCCTCCCGTCATCCGTGTACTTTTGCTTTGGTATTGGTATCCCAGAAGTAATGATGACCCGTGGACTGATCACACATAACAGAAGAAAACATAATTTATGCTTACCTGATAAATTCCTTTCTTCTGTTGTGTGATCAGTCCACGGCCCGCCCTGTTTTTTTTAAGGCAGGTAAATATCTTTTAAATTATACTCCAGTCACCACTTCACCCTTGGTTTCTCCTTTCTCGTTGATTCTTGGTCGAATGACTGGGAGTGACGTAGAGGGGAGGAGCTATATGCAGCTCTGCTGGGTGAATCCTCTTGCATTTCCTGTTGGGGAGGAGTTATATCCCAGAAGTAATGATGACCCGTGGACTGATCACACAACAGAAGAAAGGAATTTATCAGGTAAGCATAAATTATGTTTTTTCTGACAGAGGTCAGAAAATCAAAACTTCTAAGCTCTTGTCAAGTACTTCATTCTGTTCCTCGTCCTTCCATAGCGCAGTGCATGGAAGTAATAGGATTGATGGTTGCAACAATGGACATAGTTCCTTTTGCACGAATTCATCTAAGACCATTACAACTGTGCATGCTCAGACAGTGGAATGGGGATTATACAGACTTGTCTCCGACGATTCAAGTAGATCAAAAGACCAGAGATTCACTCCGTTGGTGGCTGACCCTGGACAATCTGTCACAGGGAATGAGCTTCTGCAGACCAGAGTGGGTCATTGTCACGACCGACGCCAGCCTAGTGGGCTGGGGCGCGGTCTGGGAATCCCTGAAAGCTCAGGGTCTATGGTCTCTGGAAGAGTCTCTTCTCCTGATAAACATTCTGGAACTGAGAGCGATATTCAATGCTCTCAGAGCTTGGCCTCAACTAGCAAAGGCCAAATTCATAAGGTTTCAGTCAGACAACATGACGACCGTTGCATATATCAATCATCAGGGGGGAACAAGGACTTCCCTGGCGATGAAAGAAGTGACCAAGATAATTCAATGGGCGGAGGATCACTCCTGCCACTTGTCTGCGATCCACATCCCAGGAGTAGAAAATTGGGAAGCGGATTTTCTGAGTCGTCAGACATTCCATCCGGGGGAGTGGGAACTCCATCCGGAAATCTTTGCCCAAATAACTCAATTATGGGGCATTCCAGACATCGATCTGATGGCGTCTCGTCAGAACTTCAAGGTTCCTTGCTACGGGTCCAGATCCAGGGATCCCAAGGCGACCCTAGTAGATGCACTAGTAGCACCTTGGACCTTCAACCTAGCTTATGTATTCCCACCGTTTCCTCTCATCCCCAGGCTGGTAGCCAGGATCAATCAGGAGAGGGCCTCGGTGATCTTGATAGCTCCTGCGTGGCCACGCAGGACTTGGTATGCAGACCTGGTGAATATGTCATCGGCTCCACCATGGAAGCTAACTTTGAGACAGGACCTTCTTGTTCAGGGTCCATTCGAACATCCAAATCTGGTTTCCCTCCAACTGACGGCTTGGAGATTGAACGCTTGATTTTATCAAAGCGTGGGTTTTCAGATTCTGTAATAGATACTCTGATTCAGGCTAGAAAGCCTGTAACTAGAAAAATTTACCATAAAATATGGAAAAAATATATCTGTTGGTGTGAATCTAA